>NC_053489.1:3785835-3954916 GCF_905171775.1 Rana temporaria | reverse complement strand
TACCCCCCTAAACATTCTATATTGTGTGATAGCAGAGACCCCGGAGAATAAAATGTTGGTAGTTGTATGTCACTTTATGTTTTTAATAAAACGGTTTATCCAATACATATTATAAAAACACAGTTAATTCGATCTTAGTGCACACAGATGAAATACATTCCCCAATTGTTAATAAAATATAAAATATGAGATTGTGTTCAGTAAATACCCAACATGTCACTATATAACATTTTCTGTGTCCCTGAAATTAGACATGTGCACTGCTGAAAAAAATTGTAGTTTCATTTCATTTGTTTTTCCGGAGATTCTAAAATTCCAAAAATTCCTAAATTAGAAAATTCGGAAATCAAGAAACATGGAAAATTAGAAAATTCATAAATTTGAAAATGTGGATATCGTAAATCCGTACATTTGGAAATGAGAAAATCAAGAATTAATGAAAAAATGAAAAACAAGATAATACGGCGCTAATATTTAAACCTGTGAAAAATATATATGTGAAATATATCTTAAAAAGTTGAATGCAACATTCATAAAAATAAATGTAAAATAAATGACCAAAAGAATGATCAAAAATTTGATAAAAGAATTGACAATATGGTATTCAATGTGACAAATCCAACCATATAAATAAATGAAGTGACAAAGAAATAGTCCATAAAAAATCAGTGCAAATTAAGTCCAATTAAGGTGAGCATCTGTGATTAATCAGGAAAGGGATCCTCCACCAAAAAGGTCACCCAATGTGTGGGAAATGAAATCTCCTTACCAGAGACAAAGACCGGGCTTTCAACGGTCTAATTCAGCATAAGGATGTTTAAAGTCTTCCTTAAAAAGACTATTCCAGACACTGCTATGAATCACCAGTATTGATAACTCCAAAAGATAGAATCCCATTCAAATCCGCTCCAGTTAAACATGGGTGTTCATAAAAAATAAAGAATGGTAGGAAACCACATAGTGCATTACTGTGTAAACATTGAGCTTTAATAAAAACAGGTGTGCACTTACAGCAAAAACTTTGGAATCTCGCATGTGGGATATGGTATGGAAGGGATGGCGTTTCCTCAAGCCTCCGTTCGCTTCGTGTCTCCGTCCGTCGCGTGTCTCTCCCTCTAACGTGATGACGTCACTGTGGCTAAGCTCCTCCTACGCGTTTCGTCGCAATACGGACGTCTACGGGGATAGGCTGCCTCATTCTTTTGGTCATTTATTTTACATTTATTTTTATGAATGTTGCATTCAACTTTTTAAGATATATTTCACATATATATTTTTCACAGGTTTAAATATTAGCGCCGTATTATCTTGTTTTTTGTTTCTTTGTTTACTATGGTATTTTAGTATTAATACTGGCAGCTTTTCACAGAAATTAATTTTCACTGTTAATTTATTTACACGTTAGCGCAGTGTTTTTTTCTGTCTATACAGAGAAATCCCTTTCCATAATGAAAAAATGCGCTTTGAAAAAAAATTGAAAATTCATAAATTCAGAATTCGGAAATCCATAAATTTGAAAATTTGGAAATTTTAAATTCGTAAATTTGAAAATTTGGGGTTCGGACAATTGGTAAATTTTGTAAAACTTGAACATTCAGAATCCATAAATTGGTAAATGTAAAAATTTGTAGAAAATTTGTAAATTCGGAATTAGAAAATTTAAAAATTAGGAAAATTTAAAATCCGAAAATTTAAAAATAAGAATGAAAAATTAGAAAATTAGGAAGAACGAAAATCCAAAAACCTATAAATTTGAAATAATTAACTAACTAATAATAACTATTAAATTACAGGTATTGGAATTTCCTTTCAAATTTGGCTGTTAGCGAATGTAACAAATACTAATGTATCCAAAGTTACGAATTAGCCAAGATAAAGAATGATGTATCTAAACAAAATAATAAATAACAATAATAATAATAATAATACATTTATATTATTATTTATTATTATTAATTTGTTACTTTCCATTTGTTTAGATACGGCACTCATTATTACGGATAATTCGTAACTTCAGATAAATTTGTTTTTGTTAGATTCACTAACAACCACATTTTAAAAGAACATTTTGATACCTATAACTTAATAGTTAGTAATAGTTAAGTTATTATTACTAGGTTAGTTCTTTATATAATTATTTCAGATTTTCAAATTGTCAGGTTTTTGAATTTTCAGATTATCATTCTTATTTTAAAATTTCCGAATTTCTGAATTCCAGATTTTTTGATTTACGAATTTTTAATTCCCGAATTTTCGAATTTCAGAAATTAATATTACATCAATTTAAATCTGAATTTGACCTGTAAACATATTTGTGAAATAAAGACATAGGGGCAGATTCACGTAGAGCCACGTAAAATTGTGCGGGCGTAACGTATCTGATTTACGTTCCCCTCCACAACTTACATGGGCAAGTGCTGTATTCTCAAAGCACTTGCTCCGTAAGTTGCGGCGGCGTAGCGTAAATCGGCCGGCGTAAGCCCGCCTAATTCAAATTTGGATCAGGGGGGCGTTTTTTATGCAAAACTATTGTGACCCGACGTGATTGACATTTTTTCGGAACGGCGCATGTGCCGTCCGTTGAATTTCCCAGTGTGCATTGCTCCAAAGTACGCCGCAAGGACGTCATTGGTTTCGACGTGAACGTAAATGACGTCCAGCCCCATTCACGGACGACTTACGCAAACGACGTAACTTTTTCAAATTTCGACACGGGAACGACGGCCATACTTAACATTGGCTGCGCCTCATATAGCAGGGGCAACTTTACACCGGGACAAGCCTAACGTAAACGTCGTAACTTTACTGCGTCGGCCTCACGTCTGTTTGTGAATTTGCGTATCTAGCTAATTTGCATACTTGACACGGAATTCAACGGAAGCGCCACCTAGCGGTCAAAAAAAAATGCAGTTAAGATCCGACGGCGTAAGAGACTTACGCCGGTCAGATACAATGGATATCTATGCGTAACTGATTCAAAGAATCAGGCGCATAGATACGACGGCGCAACTCAGAGATACGACGGCGTATCTGGGGATACGCCGTCGTATCTCGGTTGTGAATCTAGCCCTGTGTGTGTTATTACATTATTGATTTGACCAACTTAAAATTTGGCGTTTCAAATTGAAAACAAATCTGTAAATTTGAATAAATTTGATAAAACACATAAAACAAATTCTGAATATGAATCCCAAATATGAATTTAACAAAACAAAATAACTAGATTAACAAATTGAAACAAAAGGAAATTAAACACAATTTTTATCATCTCTACCTGAAACAAGCACAAGATTTATTACTCATTGTCCATAATTTACACTTTACAAGTCTTTATTTCTCCTTGTCAATATATCTTTATTGAACAGTATTAAAGACAAGTGTACATTTGGGAACAGTAATAATAAAATTAAATGGTATTGAACAGAAAGTATTTCCGTATCTAGCCTGTGTACAAATAATAACGTAAGTAAATTCGATAGAGGTGGCCCTATAATTAGCCTTTCCCTCCACTTATGGCATAAGAATTAAACAAAATGATAATCAGGAGCATAGAGGTGTTAAACCTGTCTATACTAAAAACTAATAACAGTCCAGGAATTGTGCTACTGGCCCTAGGATCTATAGCATACTTTGCTTCTTCTAAGGCTTCCTGACTACAAATTTACTAAGTTACTTCATGACTATCCTTATACATCTAATTAGTATGGTAAAGATGGGTGCTTAAAGCGGTAGTTCACCCTCCTTTCCATCATTATAGCATTACATTTGGCATCGTAGCGCGAGCTACGGTATGCCGGTCTTAAATTTTTAATCCCCGTACTCACTGTGCTATCTCTCATTGAAGAATCCGACTCCCGCGGGGAATGGGCGTGCCTATGGAGAGGGAGGATGATTGACGGCCGGCTCTGGCACGTCACGCTCCCCGAAGACAGCCGGAGTAGGTCTCGGTTCTTCACGGCGCCTGCGCACAGGCTATGCGCAGGCGCCGTGAATAGCCAAGCCTATTTCGGCTATTTCCGGAGAAGCGTGACGTGCCAGGGCCGGCCGTCAATCACCTTCTCTCACCATAGGAACGCCCATTCCCCGGAATCTTCAATGAGCCATAGCACAGTGAGTACGGGGATAAAAAATGTAAGACCGGCATACCGTAGCTCGCGCTACGATGCCGAATGTAATGGTCTAATAAAAAAAAAACATTTTTTTTTTTTTAACAGGGTGAACCCCCTCTTTAAGGGAAAAAAAGAAAGAAAATCGGTCTTGGGTGAGTAGAAGAAGATGTGAGGGAAATGGAAAAAGGAAGTAAAAAGGAAGAGAAAAAAAAAAAAAAAGAAAAAGAAAAAAAAAAGGGGGGGAAGGGAAGGGAAAGAGGGGTCTGCGGGGTCAGAACAGGAGTCTACCAACCTTGTGCATATCAATGAGCCGGACACCAACTAGATGACTGGGCTACCATGACTTGAGTACTTCTCCATTAAATGTGTTTTGTGTTACATAATCCAGCCAGGGCTTCCATACGCTTTCAAATCTGGTGATTGTGTCAGCTTCAATAGCAGACATCTTGGCATATACCATAGCAACGTTCATTCTGTTAATAACTTCATTCAAGTGTAAGTTTGGAGATTTCCAGGCTTTCGCTATAGTCTGTTTAGCTGCCGTTAGAAGCTGGTTTGTCAAAGTAAAGTGAACGTGCGGGACATTAACCGGTTTTAGGTTAAGTAAGGCCGTTTTTGGGTCCATGGGGATCGTTTTATTTGTGAGTACATTAATTATTTTAAATATCTCTGACCAGAATTTCTGAACTATCGGGCACAACCACCAGGTATGAAAGTAAGTCCCCCTATTTGCGCAATCTCTGAAGCATAATTCTGAGTAGTTACTCGAGAATTTGGCTACCCTAGAAAGGACCAAGTACCACCTGGAAAGTACCTTAAAGTTTGTTTCTGCCGCTAGAACGTTAATCGACATTGTTTTGGTATTGTTCCATATTTGACCCCATTCCTCCGAACTCAGCTCCTCTCCCAAATCTTCTTCCCATTTATGGACATATGGTATTTTGTTATTGCTAGAGTTCGAGAGCAGAAGGAGGTACAATGTGGATATAACTTTTCTAGCGTGCGGGTCTATATTGCATATGGTTTCAAAAGCAGATAGTCGGTTGTTGACTATTGTCGTACATGCTGTGGGTTGGAAGAAATTCTTTATCTGTAGATATCGAAAGATTTCCTTGGGGGGTATTCCATACAATTTGTTCAAGGATGGGAAGGGGATTATTGTTGTCGAGTCGAAGAACCTATATTTCTGTGTACAATCTCGATCCACCCATTCTGTAAAGGATTTAGGGGAGACCCAGGCTGGGTAAAAAGCAGGGTTTTTGATGAAAGACAGCAGGGGGGTTAAAGGGGACATCAGGAGATGTTTATTTTTTACTTTGTCCCATAGGGATAATGTGTGTTTTGTGATGGGATTATTTATGTGTTTCCGTTGTTTTGGGGTGACCCATAACAAATTCGAGGTTGAGATGGGATCACTTTCTATTGCTTCAATTGACACCCAGATCGGTGCTTCTTGCTTGGCGTGATAATTAGTCAGAATAGCTAATTGCGCGGCTTGATAGTATTTTGCAAAATTGGGGAAACCAAGCCCCCCGGCTGTCTTTGGGAGGTGTAAGATTTGTGGTTTGATCCTAGGTTTGGAGGGCCCCCAGACAAAGGAGGAAACTCGTCTTTGGACAATCCGCAGGAAATGTGCAGGTACTGGTATAGGAAGCACTCTAAAGAGGTACAGGAGTTTGGGTAAAATGGTCATTTTTATGGCTGAGACTCTTCCAAACCAAGAAAGAGGGAGTTGTGTCCAGGATTTCATTAAGTTTGTCAGCTGCTTCAGGAGAGCTGGATAATTACAGCTATAAAGATTTGAGACGTCAGCGGTCAAGTGTACTCCCAGGTACGGGATGCTTTTGACTGGCCATTCGAATGGGAGGCCCACTTTGGCGGCCGATAGTTCTGTATGAGAAAGGGAGATGTTGAGTGCTAGGCATTTTTGGGGATTTATTGCCAAACCAGAGATTGACGCGAATTGATGCAGGATTGGGAGTAAGTTGTGCCCCGAGACTTGAGGAGAGGAAAGAAACAACAAAATATCATCAGCGTAAAGGCATAACTTATGCTTTACTCCCCCTAATTCAATACCAAGCACCTTGGGGTCAAGTCTTATCTTTTGGGCTAGGGGCTCAATCAGAAGGGCAAACAGTAACGGGGATAACGGGCAACCCTGTCTGGTCCCCCTTTGGATATCAAACATTTCCGACTTGTAGCCTGCATATTTCACATATGCTTTCGGGTTTCGATAAAGTTGCAGAACCCAGCTTATAAAGTTGGGGCCGAAGCCCCATTTTTTCAGTGCAAATTCCATATACGCCCATGAGACTGAGTCAAATGCCTGTCTGACATCCAAAGAGAGAAAACAGGCAGGGATCTTCCTTTTTTTAGCTATACATGCCAACAGGCTTGCTCTCCTGATGTTATCGCCTGCTTGCCTGCTGGGCATGAAGCCTACTTGGTCCCGGTGAATCAAGGATCCTATTGTTTTGTTTAGCCTATTGGCCAATATTTTACCGAGTAACTTCACGTCTGTGTTTAGCATGGATATCGGACGGTAGTTGTCACATAGGGTTGAGTCAGAGTGTGGCTTGGGTATCATGCAGATAGTGGCTGTGAGGGACTCCTGCCTAAAGGATTTCTGGCTCAATAAATCATTGAAGGCCACCACCATCATTGGGGAAAGTTGATTACTAAACGTTCTATAGTATCTCGCGGTGAATCCATCTGGGCCCGGACGTTTATTTAATTTTAGCTCTTTAATGGCGCACATGACATCTTCTTGCGTGATTGGTGCATCCAACAAATTTTTGTGTGATTCATTTAGTCGAGGCAATTGCAAATTGGTAAAAAAGGCATCCGCTTCCCTTTCGCTAAAAGAGTTTGATTCTGTGTACAGTTTTTTAAGATGTGTGCTAAATTTTTGCACAATTTTGACTGGGTTACTAGAGAAGTTGCCATTTGTTGTTTTAAGATGTATCGGTTTATAGTTTTTATTGATGGAATTGAGCGATCTCGCAAGAAGAGTGCCTGATTTATTGGCTTTATTATAGAAAGAGTGTTTGCGCCTAAGTATCATCTTATCAGCCGTGTCCGTAAGAAATAGGTCTAATTCCGTTCGTGCTTTGTCCAGCCGGGCTTTTGTCACGGGTGTGTGACTGTGTTGGAAGGCCATGAAGGCTGTCTCATGTTCTTTCTCTAATTTGTGGAATAATTGTTTCCGCTCCCTTTTAAGGATCCCCATTTGCCTTTGTATTTTCCCCCGTAGCACTGGTTTGTGTGCCTCCCAGAGCGTAAGCGAGGAGACATCGGGTGATGTATTAAGTGTTATATACTCGTCTAAATCTTGTTCTATTATTGTCCTATAGGAGGGATGTTTAAGAATAATGTCAGGTAAATACCATGTCGGGTCTTGTTTTTTGGGGATAATAGAGGATAGGACAGTGAGGACTGCATTATGGTCGGACCACGGAATTGGAATGATGCTTGAGTCCAGGACTTCTGGCAGCATGCCAATCGACAGAAATATATGGTCTATGCGGCTAGACGATTTATGGGGGTTCGAGTAATAGGTATAACCACGTTTGGTGGGGTTTGTTTCCCTCCATGAATCCGCTAAATTATATTTTGCCAGTAGGCTGGAAAGGTTCCATTTATTCTGGTGGGACGGGGAAAAGGGCGTTTTGTCAAGAAAAGGGAGGAGAACTTGATTAGAGTGTCCACAGATGAAGATGGACCCAAATTTATGTGCGTTTACTACTTGCAGGAGATGCGACATAAATGGTAGGGGATTTAAATTAGGTGCATAGTATGAGACTACTGTTATTGCGTTGTCCAATAAATGACCAGTTAGGATGAGATATCGGCCCTCGGGGTCTATGATTTCTGATTTAATAGTGAATGGCGTAGATCTGTGAAATGCTATAAGGGTACCTCTTTTTTTGGATTGGGCTGATGCAGTGTAAACCTGTGGGTAGGAGGCGTGGAAGAACTTAGGGGTCGTATTAGGGGTGAAATGTGTCTCCTGTAAACATAAAATGTGCGCTTTCTTGGTTTGGAAGTATCTGAAAGCTTTAACTCGTTTCTGCGGTATGTTTAAGCCCTGCACGTTCAAGGTTAATACATTTAGGGGAGCCATGGTAGCCTAACCATCATGTGCTTCTTACCTTGGTGTCCTGCGCATCGACATCCCGAACTGAGCCCCGCAGACTGGGGAGGGGGAGGAAGGGGGGGGGGGGTAACTGAGAACGATAGCCTTCAAAGAAAAAGACAAAACGTTATAAATGAAGAAAACAATGCACAAATCAACAAACAACGTGCATACAAATCTGGCCCATGATTGGGGAGGGAGAACCCGATCAGGGGAAAAGGGGGTCCACGTCTGATCCTCGCAGGTGGTTGCGGAGACCAGAGGGGAACCAATGGTGGCGCAAGTGGGTTCGGTGCCCTGGAGACCCGCTGCCTAAAACATTTTTGCAAGTATCCCGAGAGGATACTATGTATAAAGAACTATAAATATATACAAGTAGTTAGCTAGGTGAGATAACCTGTCAGGGGAAGATGTCCAGCTTTTAGGAAGGAGGGGGAGTGGATGCTGTGACATTCTTCCTTGTGGGCATTAAACGCTATGGGGATCCCTCCATTCTGCTTAATATTAAGGGTTATCGTGGGACTGTCTGATCCCAGGCAACACAGAGGGTAGTTGACTAATGGTAATAGTGGACTGGATGATAGTTGATATAGGAAGCTCTGAGGAAAATTAGATAAAGTAAGAGGAAAGTGAGAAAAGAGATATGTAAGGTGGGATTCAATCTGTATACTATGCTTACTAGCCCTCTGAAGGGGAGAAGCAGTGAGATAGACCTACATTGAAGGGATTAGGAGCATCTATTGCTTTTGATGGTGACATGTATGGCCTTAGATCTTATGGCATATATGTGATATGTGGAAAGAGAAGAGAGAAAGAAAGATAGAGAAAGTAAATACATTTAAATGACAGAGTCCAGAGCTGCTGCTCTATTCAAATGGTACATCTGCAGAAAGGATTCAAGTCGGTGTGCCATGAGGTAAGTAAATGCATAAGCTCTTAGGTATCAGTCCATCGTGTCTTCTTGATCCTGCTGTTGTTCCACGAATCTGCCACGCTTATGCAGCTGTTGAATACCGTTGCCCTGGTTTTGTTGCGGTGAGCTATCGCGTGGGGAGTTAGATGCCGATCTTCTTCGTGCAGCTGTCGTTGTTGGTGGGGTCTCTATTATTTTAAAGTCAATCAGTGCTTGGTGAAGCTGTTCTGGGGTCCTGCACACAATTTTCGTGCCTTGATAAGTAAAGCGCAGGGAGAAGGGGAAGCCCCATTGGTACCTAATGTGGCGTTGCTGCAATTCCTGTAATAGGGGTCTCATTGCTCTTCTCTTATTGATTGTGAGTTGCGATATGTCCGCAAAGATTTGGTAGTCGTGTCCCTGAAAAGAGAGCTTGTTTTTCTCCCTGGTGTTCTGAAGGATTAGCTCTTTAGTCTTATAGAAGTGAAATTTAGCTATGATGTCCCTCGGGGGACCATCAGCTTTCCTCTGAGTTAAAGCGCGGTGGACTCTGTCCATTTCCAGCCTGTCAGCTGGTATCCCAGGCAATATTTCCTGGCACAGCGCTAACATTGTGCCATTCAGATCAATGATGGATTCAGGTATACCTCTAAATCTTAAATTAGACCTCCTGGCGCGGTTCTCAAATTCCTCCAACTTACTCTGCAGTGTTAAGTTCTCCTCCTTAAGATTTTCAATTTCAGATATGCAGTCCTGAGTAAAAATTTCTATTTCGTCCACTTTAGACTCAAGAGCATCCGTGCGATTACCAAGCTCTCTGATTTCTTTAGTGAGCTTAGTTGTAATCTGATCTGAGGTATTCTGCAGTGCCTTGTGAAGCATTTTCTCAAATTGTCTCATTATGCTGTTAGGGACCGCTGTCCCTTGAGTTATTTGTGAGGTACCATCCTGCGCTACATCCTCCTCCTCACTGTCTGTGGCGGTGCTCCTCAGGGAAGCCATCTGTTTAGATGCTTTAGCTGAGGTGGATTTAGATTTTCCTGAGGTGAGGGCATCTGAGGAGACTGGGGCCTTTTTCAGAGCAGTGCTCTTAGGATGCTGAGCGCCGCTGCTGCTATGTGCTTTCCCTCTGCCTTTTGTGCCGTTTAACACCATTTTGGTGTCAAAATGTTCTCTCACCCTTCAGTTAGCCTTTCCTGCGGTTTTCCCGGCTCTCACCAGCTCCGTTCCTCCGTTATTTGCGGGTCTTTTCCAGTCACGGTGCGGAGCTCTAGTCAGGCATGACCGACCCACTAGGCTCCGCCCACCTGCCTCAAGTCTTTATTTCTCATCAGTTTAGTTACTTTTTTGTCTTTATTATTTGTTACTTTTTTATTTATTTTATCACATGTATCTCTTGAATTCCACAGAAGAAAGCAATCAGCCCTGCAGAGTTTAACAGTTTAGCAATTTTAACGCTTTGTTTGGAGGGACCCTTGGGTATCGGTTTCTTATCCCTTGATTCGTCAAGCGAGAAATCGAAGGCGGTGTTAGAGTCTCCTTGAGATGCGCTAGCAATTTGTGTAGTTTATTGGGGGTGTAGTATGAGACAAAGGTGTACAGCTCTCCGTCAATGTGACCAGAAACCAGGATGTAGCGCCCTTGTGGGTCAACAACAGTCTCCGGTTGAGAGAGATTAATGTGTTTAGCAAAGCAGGTGGCCACCGCCTTTAGTCTTGTTATCTGCCGAAGCTAAGAAAAATTGAGGGTAACGCTGATGGAGAAATGCGGGTTTAAACGTGGCTGGGAAGTGGGTTTCCTGTAACAGGAGAATGTCTGCATGCATGAAGTGGTATTGCTGGAAAAGTTTCCTGCGGGAGAGTTCCTGCGGGAGAGTTAAGACCCTGAGCATTATGGGAGATAATCTTGAGGGAGGGTGTAGAAGGATGTGCATTAGACATGGATCAGAGTGGGTAGGACTAGAACAAAAAATTTAGGCTCACCTTGATCTAGAGATCGGTACTCACCAGGATGACTGAAGTGCGAAGATGGCGGATACCCAGGCCCTGGGATGTGAGGCCGGTGACAGCTGCGGAATCCGTGGAGACTCAGACAAACAGTCACAAGAAGAGGAAGGAGAAAAGGTGTGAAAAAAGAGAGGAAGAAAGAGAAGCTGGTTACATAATTGCAAACCAAAAATAATAACTTGACTATCAAAGTGAATACATAAGAACAATGAACCTGGGGGTCCCCTGACCCCCTCCCGGCCAGGGATCAGGATGGACTAGCCATCTCCTACCCTCCAACCTGAGAGGCCCGGAATTCCCTGGTTATAGGGAATCCGTGAAAGAACCTA
Source organism: Rana temporaria (assembly GCF_905171775.1). Classification (NCBI taxonomy): domain Eukaryota; kingdom Metazoa; phylum Chordata; class Amphibia; order Anura; family Ranidae; genus Rana; species Rana temporaria. The sequence goes on along the minus strand of NC_053489.1, from coordinate 3,943,445 downwards.
GGAGCACAATAGGCGCTCTCCCGGTCCTAAAATGAGGTGCACTGGGTCCACCACAGCCCAACCACCCAAAAAAATGATTGAACTGAAGGCTCGAACTTGAGCCTACGATGAGCAAAAGAACAGAGCACCCCAACAATTAACACAAAGTATTAAACTAAAGACACCAGACACACCCTCCGAATCCCGCCCCCCGACCAGCCCCCACTCAAAGCGCCATGGACCACGTGGGGAGAGCAGGAAACGAATGGAGAGCAAACCGTTACAGTCAGCCCAGTATGGGGGACACCCCCGGGGCATCTTATAAACCATCCTCTGACAAACGGGAGGTGTCACCTCAGCCGGTTGTTCAGAGGATCCTGTCAGTAAAACACTTTCAACATCAGAACAGTTACCTTAATACGAGAGAAAAAATTGTCAATGCAAAACAATTGAGAACAGAGAGATTCCACACAGGGAACCTACAGAACGCCAAAGGGGAAAGACCACAATAGGCGGTCCGGCACCCGTGCAAGTTCCCTGAGCATAGAATGGGCAAAAACCACCCACCCCTACCCCAGTCCAGGAGAGAAGGCACAGCAGAGCAACCAGCAAAATGAAAGTGGTTAAATAAAACATTAGTCGAGTCACTGTAGGCAGGATTTCAGCTCCAACGGGAACCCTCAAAAGGGGAAGGAGCGGAGAAGTCACACCAAAATGTAGACAGAGTGGAAACGTCACAGATCAGATCCCTGATCTGATAAAGGGGAAAAGACCATCAAGGCGGGAGATTTTCCTTGGAGTGTTTGGAGCCTTGTTTCAGTCAGGTGTGCTGGCGGGGGTCTCTTTGTAGAGGCTGGATTGCTTCTGCCGGTCTGCATGGGTGGGGGGTCCTGGGATAGAATCCCTAGATGTATCAGAAGGCGCTCACCCTCAGCCAGAGAAGAGAAGCCAAAGCTTTTGTTCTTGTAGGAAATGTTCAGGCGGAGGGGGAAAGACCATCTATAAGTGATTTCCTTCTCCATCAGAAGCTGCAGTAACGGTTTAAGTGATCACCTTTTCTGCACCGTGTATAGGGAAATATCAGCAAAAATCTGAATTTTGTGTCCATGCAGAGTTAGGTTATCCGACTTCCTAGATTTCCTCATCACTTCCTCCTTTACTGAATAATAGTGAAGTTTCACTATGATGTCTCTGGGGAGGCCATCTGAGCGGGGGGGTTGCAGGGCTCTGTGAGCTATGTCTAGCTCCAGACAGTGTTCAGCAATATCTGGGATAAGGCTTTTTTTTAAAGATTTCACAGCTGCCTGCACCTCCTTCTCCGATTCGGGGAGCCCCCTGATCCTAAAGTTATAGCATCTTGATCGGTTCTCGAGGTCATCGATCTTTGCAAAGGCAGTTTCTAATTTATCCTGAACATCTTGCAGCCTGGCTGTGTTTTGATTAATTTGAGCCACTGATTGATCAGCCTTTTTCTCATCTCAATTTGCCGCAGATTCGGATGGATGGATGAAGTAATCTGGGCTGCATTAAGGGCTAGGGCTTTGGAGAGCATTTGCGCAAAAGCTTCCATCATGGATGGAAAGTCAGTGGGGATAGGAGTAGATTCAGCAGCATCACTGACCTCCAGCAGTAGGCCTGTATGTGGATCCAGCATGGGGGTAGAGGGGGGGCCAGAGCCCAGTCTTCACAGCAGGGATTCCGTGGACGCTGGTGATGTGGCCTGGGGCAGGGAGGGTAATCAGTACCTGGGGATGGCGGAGGAACCAGGTCCTGGTCAGCGATGGAATCCTCTGTGTCTTCTGCCGAATGCAGGCCTTGCTGCACCGCCGCCATTCTGGCATAGCTGAGGGGGCTGGGAGATGCCGCCATCTGACGCGACAAGTCCCTCCGGGCCGGCGCCGTTGACATCCGCACATTCCCGGGGGCTTCCCCCACTGAATTATCCCGGTGAGGGTGCTGGGGCACCCTGAGAGCTGGATGTTACAGGGCCGTGGTGGAGTGGAGCTCTAGAAGCCGTTGGCCATCTTGGGAGCTGCCGTGCATGCGCCTCCCGGATGCCTCTAATTTTGAGGTTGTTACTGCGAGAGCGATCCTCTAAATCTGCCTTTTTTGTAGTTATGTGTTGTAGCTCTTCAGCTTGATGTTGGTGAGTATCAACCAATTCATTGTATGCGGTGGCATATTTACTCAATTGGTGTTCGAGGGTATCTGTGCATTCAGAAAACAATAAGTGCAGCGCTAAAGTTGATATTGAGTGGAAAAATGTTGTCAAAATCACATATCATTGGAAGTGAGAACAACAGAGGACTGTGAGGAATGTGAATGGGAATTCACTCAGCATGGGGGCAATGCTTGTAATGAGTCCATGTGTGTATAACCTAACAGGTGAATGGAAACACCGACCAGGTGCAATGAACAATGAAAAGTTCAATGAACAAATGGAAACAGTTCATCGGTATGCTTCCCAGTGGAAGGATAAAACACTTCAAACGTAATGCTGGTTCAGATAAAGAAAGTAGCAGTCATGGCTTGTCTGTAACAATCTTCAGAAAATCATAAAGAGGGTGGATACTCTTACCAGCTACGGTGGACTTGCATGTTAGTACTAACATCAAGTCGGATACAGCATGGTGGTCACAGCGGACCCTGGGCTCTGTATGGATGGATCTGTGGGATGGTCTCTCCAACTGGAACGATGGAACCGATCTTGTCAGATACCTCTCTCAGGAACAGAAACCCAAATGGACAGGGCTGATGACTCATGGATCAACACAGCATGTGTGGAAAGGAAAAAAAATGCTCCAATGGTGCAGGTCAAAAAAAAACCGTGAAGGCTTTATTTGTAAAAAAAATGAACAATAAAATCACGTGAATAGTTATAAAAGGCAGTATGGGGTACTAAGCATGTTACCCGACTAGTTTCGGCTCTAAGCCATCAACAGGGGCATGTATCTGTACCCCCACACTGCTAAATTTATATGTACCAAACAATCCAAAGCTCCTCCCCAGGGAGGGAGGAGACAGGAAGTTAAACAATCATGGTAATGCATGGCATAAGCTGATGCGTATTTTACATATGCAAAACATGTCATACAAGTATACATCATAAAACCATTAAATAAAAATGCACATATGTAGCACAAAAATATAAAAAATGGCTTGCAGAGGGTAAAATTTGACTTATACCAACTATTTGTGTAGCAAACCGTTTATCACAGTATATGTTAAAACATGTCAATGCTGAGTGTCCAACTGGAAGCTGCAATCCGCCGCCAGCCATAACACATCACCCCTTCTGGAAGAAGCACACACTCTCCAGCACCAACATATATAAAAAAACGCACAGAAGCCCAGAACTTGAGCTAACACAATACACAGCTCCTGGAAATCAATCCGGAGCGTGTATCAGTGTACAGGGGACACCCTACGTGATTGGAGGACAACGGAGAAGGCTAGGGGGCGGGGCCGGTGACGCGAACCGATAAACATCCAATCGCTGTCATCAGCCACAGCGGCGCCCCCAGGTCAGGTCCGTATACTGAAGACTAATGGAGGGGGAGGGCCCCAAATCGCAACCTATTAACAGAGAGGATCGTCGATGACTGACAAGCATCAGCGATCCGACGTGAGGTGCAGAGAACGGGCGCGGTGACGACGAATCGACAGCACGGCCGCCCACTGAACTACCGCCGACACCACGTGCGCTCGTCATGTGACATAAACACCATCAGTCTAGGGAAATGAACAAAAGCTCCGGACGTACAGCGAATTACGTGATAACGTCATAATCGGAGAGCCAATCAAATGGGTGTATCAACAGCCGAGGGCTAATAGAGACAATTCAGCTCTGGGGGACACTCGAAGGGTAGGATGGCAAAACATTGATGCAAGAAACAAAAAATGGTTTGAAAATAATCTGTGTCAGTAGACATCCAAATAAACACAGTGAGAGTGCCTTGATGGAATCATATTTGATGGTGAAACTTTATATTAGATATTCGGTGCACATCAGAATAGGACATGGATGTCACAACAGCCCAATGAATGGACGCACGTCAAAAATAATTTGTGTCAGTGGGCATCCAAATAAAAACAATGAAAGTGCCTAGATGGACTACATGTTTAATGGTGAAACTTAATATTAGATATTCAGTGCACACCAGAATCAGACATGGACGTCACAAAGGCCCAATAGAGGGACGCATGTCGAAACCGGGGGGCACTGAAATCTGTGGCTTTTGAGATAACCTTTTCAAAAAAAGGAGAAACATGACACTTAGGAGCTCACGCCCGGTTGATGAAACAGTTGACATCCCAGTCAACGTTCATGCCGTGGGGCGTGTAGCTCCTAAGTTCATGTATCCAAAAGGTCTCTAAGCGGGAGACCCCCCTCACACAGGAGTCACCCCGCCAATGAGGCACAAATTTATCGATAACTTGGAAAGAGGTACCCCTAGGATCTTTCGCATGGCATTCCAAGTAGTGTCTGGAGACTGTGTGCTTGGGGCAGCCCTTCCTAATCTTACCCAAATGCTCATTCACTCGAATGGCAAAGTTGCGAATGGTTCGGCCCACGTATTGCAACTTGCAGGGACATGTAATCAGGTACACTATATAGCTAGTGAAACATGTAGTAAAATGCTTCATCTGATACGTGCGGTTGGTTACAGTGGAAACAAAAGTATCCGTCCTCCGTCGGCCCAAAACATTGACAATGCATGGGTTGCACTTCCGACAGGGATGGTAACCTTTAGTTTCTGGAAAAAATACAACTTTTTTTGGTGGATCTATGACATTGGGTGCAATTTCACTTTGTACGGATTTTGCTCCCCTGAAAATTACACCTGCCCTTTCAGGTAAGGAGGGTCCTAGAATCTTGTCACTATGGAGGACCTTCCAGTGTCTATTGAGTATTTTCTTTATGTCATTATGTTGTACAGAAAAATCAGTGAAGAAGGACCATTTAAACCTATCGTCCCTATCTTTCTTGGGTTTGTCCATAAGCAAAGAAGACCTTTCAAGGTTAGAAACAGTGTTAATAGCCTCGTCCAAATCATGAGTTCTGTATCCTTTATCCAAGAATCTCTTTTTTAAAATCTGGCACTGAGAATCAAAATCTTCCCTCCTGGTACAATTTCTCTTCATACGAAGGAATTGACCCTGAGGGACAGATCGAAGCCATTGATGGTAATGGCAGCTATCGACCGGAATATAGCCATTCCGGTCAGTTGGCTTAAAGTAAGTCTTAAACTCGAAGTGGCCATCAATTGCCAAGATCTATAGATCCACCAAAAAAAGTTGTATTTTTTCCAGAAACTAAAGGTTACCATCCCTGTCGGAAGTGCAACCCATGCATTGTCAATGTTTTGGGCCGACGGAGGACGGATACTTTTGTTTCCACTGTAACCAACCGCACGTATCAGATGAAGCATTTTACTACATGTTTCACTAGCTATATAGTGTACCTGATTACATGTCCCTGCAAGTTGCAATACGTGGGCCGAACCATTCGCAACTTTGCCATTCGAGTGAATGAGCATTTGGGTAAGATTAGGAAGGGCTGCCCCAAGCACACAGTCTCCAGACACTACTTGGAATGCCATGCGAAAGATCCTAGGGGTACCTCTTTCCAAGTTATCGATAAATTTGTGCCTCATTGGCGGGGTGACTCCTGTGTGAGGGGGGTCTCCCGCTTAGAGACCTTTTGGATACATGAACTTAGGAGCTACACGCCCCACGGCATGAACGTTGACTGGGATGTCAACTGTTTCATCAACCGGGCGTGAGCTCCTAAGTGTCATGTTTCTCCTTTTTTTGAAAAGGTTATCTCAAAAGCCACAGATTTCAGTGCCCCCCGGTTTCGACATGCGTCCCTCTATTGGGCCTTTGTGACGTCCATGTCTGATTCTGGTGTGCACTGAATATCTAATATTAAGTTTCACCATTAAACATGTAGTCCATCTAGGCACTTTCATTGTTTTTATTTGGATGCCCACTGACACAAATTATTTTTGACGTGCGTCCATTCATTGGGCTGTTGTGACATCCATGTCCTATTCTGATGTGCACCGAATATCTAATATAAAGTTTCACCATCAAATATGATTCCATCAAGGCACTCTCACTGTGTTTATTTGGATGTCTACTGACACAGATTATTTTCAAACCATTTTTTGTTTCTTGCATCAATGTTTTGCCATCCTACCCTTCGAGTGTCCCCCAGAGCTGAATTGTCTCTATTAGCCCTCGGCTGTTGATACACCCATTTGATTGGCTCTCCGATTATGACGTTATCACGTAATTCGCTGTACGTCCGGAGCTTTTGTTCATTTCCCTAGACTGATGGTGTTTATGTCACATGACGAGCGCACGTGGTGTCGGCGGTAGTTCAGTGGGCGGCCGTGCTGTCGATTCGTCGTCACCGCGCCCGTTCTCTGCACCTCACGTCGGATCGCTGATGCTTGTCAGTCATCGACGATCCTCTCTGTTAATAGGTTGCGATTTGGGGCCCTCCCCCTCCATTAGTCTTCAGTATACGGACCTGACCTGGGGGCGCCGCTGTGGCTGATGACAGCGATTGGATGTTTATCGGTTCGCGTCACCGGCCCCGCCCCCTAGCCTTCTCCGTTGTCCTCCAATCACGTAGGGTGTCCCCTGTACACTGATACACGCTCCGGATTGATTTCCAGGAGCTGTGTATTGTGTTAGCTCAAGTTCTGGGCTTCTGTGCGTTTTTTTTATATATGTTGGTGCTGGAGAGTGTGTGCTTCTTCCAGAAGGGGTGATGTGTTATGGCTGGCGGCGGATTGCAGCTTCCAGTTGGACACTCAGCATTGACATGTTTTAACATATACTGTGATAAACGGTTTGCTACACAAATAGTTGGTATAAGTCAAATTTTACCCTCTGCAAGCCATTTTTTATATTTTTGTGCTACATATGTGCATTTTTATTTAATGGTTTTATGATGTATACTTGTATGACATGTTTTGCATATGTAAAATACGCATCAGCTTATGCCATGCATTACCATGATTGTTTAACTTCCTGTCTCCTCCCTCCCTGGGGAGGAGCTTTGGATTGTTTGGTACATATAAATTTAGCAGTGTGGGGGTACAGATACATGCCCCTGTTGATGGCTTAGAGCCGAAACTAGTCGGGTAACATGCTTAGTACCCCATACTGCCTTTTATAACTATTCACGTGATTTTATTGTTCATTTTTTTTACAAATAAAGCCTTCACGGTTTTTTTTTGACCTGCACCATTGGAGCATTTTTTTTCCTTTCCACACATGCTGTGTTGATCCATGAGTCATCAGCCCTGTCCATTTGGGTTTCTGTTCCTGAGAGAGGTATCTGACAAGATCGGTTCCATCGTTCCAGTTGGAGAGACCATCCCACAGATCCATCCATACAGAGCCCAGGGTCCGCTGTGACCACCATGCTGTATCCGACTTGATGTTAGTACTAACATGCAAGTCCACCGTAGCTGGTAAGAGTATCCACCCTCTTTATGATTTTCTGAAGATTGTTACAGACAAGCCATGACTGCTACTTTCTTTATCTGAACCAGCATTACGTTTGAAGTGTTTTATCCTTCCACTGGGAAGCATACCTATGAACTGTTTCCATTTGTTCATTGAACTTTTCATTGTTCATTGCACCTGGTCGGTGTTTCCATTCACCTGTTAGGTTATACACACATGGACTCATTACAAGCATTGCCCCCATGCTGAGTGAATTCCCATTCACATTCCTCACAGTCCTCTGTTGTTCTCACTTCCAATGATATGTGATTTTGGCAACATTTTTCCACTCAATATCAACTTTAGCGCTGCACTTATTGTTTTCTGTTTATACTTGACTTTGTTTGTTTGTGTGCTGGCTGCTACATGGTTTAAATTTCTCTAACTAGCGCAATTTTTTTCCCCACATTTTTTTATCTGTGCATTCCCCTAGTCCATCAATTTGAGAGATGGATTTATTGATATATTTTCTAAGATCTTTTCTGAGATCTTTTTGTATGGAGAGGAGCATATGTTTTAGCATGTTTTCAGAAACAGGGTTATTAGTGGTTGGCAAGGCAGAAAGGGTGGCTGTTTGATCTTGGCCACAGTCAGGGTCCTCATCATCATCTGATGCCTACTGAAAAGTGAGGTGTTTTTTGATTATTGGGCCCTGGTGAGATGGTGAGGAGTGTGGAGAAGATGCTACACTCTTGGTTCTTTCTCTGGGTCTGTTTTTCTTTGGAGCAGAGCAGTCCTTATCCTCTGTTGCTGCTCTATGAGAGATGCACTGTTAGGCTCCAGGCGCCGCTCTGTGAGGTGAGCCTGTCACTATTTTCCTGTCTGCGCACCTGGAGCTGTTAGAGAATTCAGTGAGCTTGCAAGGCTTTGGCTGGTGAATTTTCTTCCCTGTCATGTCCTGCATTGTCTCCGGGAGCTGGGCTGCCATTCTTTGTCCGTGAATTGCTGCCATGGTGGGTGTACTGGGTGAATTCTTCCCCGTGCTGGCAGAGAGCAAGATCTATGCAGCCGTTGCTGTGCGCCTCTGTAGGGAGAGCTTTATTATTTTGTCATTGGTACATCCTTTGACCTATGCAGCAGAAATTTTCAGCTTGTAGACCTTGCCTCTTCCCACCACCACAATGTGATATCAAATAAAAAACATGTCTACAATACCTTCTGCTGGATCACAGATTTATTGTCAAAGTAGAAGTCACACAAGTCAGACATCAATATAGAGACCTTGGCTCACCTTACATGGAAAGTTTTCTATACTGATTTCAAATTCTCATTAGGAATTAGGATACTAAGCAGCACACAGCAATGTAAAATTGTCCCACAGGAGGATAATTTTAATTGGGGATAATAGGCCTAACCGGTGTATGCCTAACTTTTATCTTATCAGTTGGGATAGGGGGTTTGGTGAATGATGGGCGGTGGTTTAGTGTGCACACTGTTCTTGCACTTAGTCATTCAAATGATAGAGTGGCAGTCTTCAAACAAAAAGCAGCTTAAAGAGCAGGTTGGCAGTAACACCCTAATGTTCTGAAATATTCACTGCCATGGGGGACATGTACAGATGAAAAATAAAAATTAATAATAATAATAATCTCTCTCTACAAAGAAGTGTCAGCTGTCCCTAACAACACTGATAATAAAGCTGCTGTGACCCCACCCACCCATCGATACGATAGGTCATCCATTCCTTCATCCATTCCTTGTGCATTGCATTAGAGGTTGTTCTGTATTTTGGTGGTGAACCTGGAAACTTTTCAGCCAAAAGTCACAAACTTTACAAATCCCAGAGATTCACCCCAAATCTATGGTAACTGCTGAACCTTTTCCCTGCACCTGTATTTATACCGTGTGATGATAATAATAATAATAATAATAATAATAATAATAATAAACATGACAGTCTTGGCCATCAAACTTCACATTTTTACTGTTTTATGTACAATATGTGATAATGGTAATTTTATAACCTTCACTTTCTACAGTGCTGACAAAGATGGATTCTGTGTATTTTATGTTTGGCCTTTTTTTTCCTACTCTATAAGCAGATTCATATTCCAGTCTATCAGTAATAAATAACAGAATTATTCTTTATAAACCTGACACTCTCACAGCCTTCAGCTGAGCCATGAAGTCAGTGTCAGGATCCTGGGCTGCTGTCAGTGATGATGAGGTCGGGAGAAGAGGAAGAACTCATTGGAGTCTATCAGAGACTCGGCCATGTTGTCTTCAGATATCCACTTAGAATATTGTGCTTGTTGTCTTTGTGTGTGACCCCCTGCACATCTGACACCCAGAACTCTGCTCATCGCTGTGATATGACTATGAGGAATTATACATTTGAGTACAAGTATTCTCAGGATGGAGACATCATTATAGGAGGGATATTCTCTGTACATTCTGTAGTGACAGAGTGGAGTGAGGAAGGAAGTCTTATTAAAAATCTCCTGTGTTCAGCGTAAGTGAAATATGAAGTGTAAATCTTCCAATCTGATCTACAGAGCTGTGTCTTTAGGAGAGATGTGTGATAATGTGCAGGACTCATTCAGTCTGTTACACAGCATTTATATAAAATCAATGTATATCCTTCAATGTGTTAGCTTCACATTTAGGTGTTCCATTGCCGGGTGTTAATAGTCACATTCATTCATTATGAATAGCTGCCAATGTACCACAATGGATGAAAAAACACACAATACCTTTTTTTTAAATAAGGAAGCACATCGCAGAGCATGGTATGTGTATTATGGAGCCTAGAGGTGTGTTGTGTGTTGGGATCTACTGTACAATGCATTGGGGGGCAATTCACAATGAATGACACCGCATTGCACTGCCCATAGAGAAGGGGCTTTGCCATGCATTTTTATGTGTTACCACAATACACAAGTGTGAATGGGACCTTCAGTGTGTTTGGCCCTTAATGACTCCATGTCTTTTGTCAGGTTTTTACTGGTATCCGGTGCTCCAAAAACAGATTTCCCCTCACTTCCTGTCCTGCAGATAACATTCAACCATTGAAAGTGAGGGGATCTCTCCAATAGCGGCACAGAAATAAACACAATTTTTAGTAAAGTCCTGGAAGTCTGGAATCCCTGTCAGTCTTGTATTTCTGTCCCTATTGCAGATTTCCCTCTCTTCCTGTCCGGTAGAATGTTATCTGCAGGACAGGAAGTGAGGGGAAATCTCTTTAATGAGCCCTGGACAGTGTCTGTCCAAAGAAAAATAAAAGGTTTTGGTAGGACATGAATTTTAAGGCACCACAATAACATTATATAGTATTTCTGTTTCCGGAATTGCATTTCCCTTTTCACCGGCATGAACAATTTTAAGGCTTTACATGTTGGGTTTCTATTTACTCGGAACAACTTCATATTTTATATTTTACCAAAAAGTTGGGTAATGCATTTTATTTGTGTGCAGTAACATTACTTTAATTGTATTTTTTTTTCAGAAAATATGTATTTGATAAACAGCTCCTCTCATATCATAACAATTTTAAACTACCACCATTGTATTCTGCAGGGTCTTTGCTTTCAGAAAATATATAATGTTTGGGGGATTTAACTAATCGTCAGGCATTTTAATATTTCACACAAAAGCTGCTCTGGCAGTGAAAGGGTTAAAGACAACGCAGTCACAGAACAATTCCCATCGATCTGTTCTTTTTGTGGACTGACAATACCGTTCTATTTGTTAAATGAAATAACAAGGAATGGTGTCAGCCCTGCCAAGTTTCTTTCGTTAAACTAAATAATAACAGTATGTGTTATCCCGCGCTGTCTCCTTCAATGTCAAAATATATTTGTGTGACAGCCGAACAACCAAAATATTGTGTCCCCACCACTGAAAAGTGTTGGCTGCGCTTTTCAAAATAAAAACCCAATCCTGCATTAGTAAAATATAAGAAAAAAGTGATAAGCGCAATAAAAACAAGTGCTAAATATAATGCGGATCATATAGTGCGGATAATATATACTATATGGCTATAAAAAACTAAAGTAATCTAAAGTCCCATAAATCAAGTGATAAAGGCAATCTTCATGAATACAGACAGGTTCTTCCAAAAATCTTCTGAACAGTTCTTCAAGGAATGATCTCACAGAGCGCTTACCTTCTTGTAAAGAAAATGGCTCCTTGAATGTGCAGCTCTCTGTTTACAATGAGGATGGATGGATGTCTCCCACATGCCAAACCGAGTCTCCTCCTGATGTCCAATTATAAAGGCCAAATCTTCAGTGTGTTCCTCGATCATTAGTAGAATAAATGAAAGAAGCTTCTCATGGTGAAGTACGTTTTTAAAATTTTTAATAAAGAATAAAAAATCTGCTTACAAGCGGTGAAATGAATATGTACGGTTCTCACAATACTTCCGGGTGCTGTTCCTGATACTTCCCTCCCTTACATGTTACGGCCATCACATGGGAGACATCCATCCATCCCCCATCATTGTAAACAGAGAGCTGCACATTCAAGGAGTCATTTTCTTTACAAGAAGGTAAGCGCTCTGTGAGCTCATTTCTTGAAGAACTGTTCAGAAGATTTTTGGAAGAACCTGTCTGTATTCATGAAGATTGCCTTTATCATTTGATTTATGGGACTTTATATTACTTTATTTTTTTTCATAGCCATATAGTATATATTATCCGCACTATATGATCCGCATCATATTTAGCACTTGTTGTATTTATTGTGCTTATCACTTTTTTCTTATATTTCACTTGGGTATTTAGATATACACATATTTATTTACATTTAGATTGGGCAGCAATTTTTTATTTTACTTTCACCTTTTCACTTGGAGGCACGAGAGCCCTTTATATACACAATCCTGCATTAGTGACATCAATAGACAGTGGCCCGGATTCAGAAAGAAGATACGACGGCGTATCTCCTGATATGCCGTCGTATCTCTGAGTCCGGCCGTCGTATCTATGCGCCTGATTCATAGAATCAGGTTACGCATAGATATCCCTAAGATCCGACAGGTGTAAGTGACCGCCCGGCGCTTTTTTTTATGTCGTTTGCGTTCGGCTTTTTCAGGCGTATAGTTACCCCTGCTATATGCGGCGTATACTATGTTAAGTATGGCCGTCGTTCCCGGGTCCAATTTTTAATTTTTACGCCGTTTGCGTAAGTCGTTCGCGAATGCGGATGGACGTAATTTACGTTCACGTCGAAACCAATGATGTCCTAGCGATGTCATTTAGAGCAATGCACGCTGGGAAATTTGACGGACGGCGCATGCGCAGTTCGTTCGGCGCGGAGACGCGCCTGATTTAAATTTTACATGCCCCCTACCTACGGAATTTGAATTCCGACGGGGGATTTACGATACGCCGACGCAAATTTACAGGCAAGTGCTTTCTGAATAAAGCACTTGCCTCAAAAACTTGCGGCGGCGGATCGTAAATGAGATCTAAAGATCCGCTAATCCGCTAATCTGAATCTAGCCCATTACTTCAGAGTGTAACAATAAAACTTATAGTTTGTAACAAATTTTCTTACACACGGTGCTCCTTAAATATGATCCTCTGTAACCTTCACCCTACGTGGGTTCAATACAGCATACATGTGCATCAATCCCCGGAACCGATTCACCACTGTGATCACCTCAATAATAGACCTGTGTAGGTCCGATCTCATCTTCCCCAACTCGGGTATGTGTGTCCTTCTCCTCCTTTCCCCTCTCCGAGTTATGTTAGAGGCTTTATGTGAGCCGTGTGGAGTAACTTATTTTTTTATATGTTTCCATCAATCAAAGCAAACAAGCCCCCAATGTGAAGTGTTTATAAACACACGGAATTTATTGAAAATATCCACTCACATCTAAGATAAAAACTGTGCATTCCATCTCTATCTCCAGAGGGGTCGTGGCTCCCGTGTGCTGCCTGCGCTATGTCACCCAACTCTGCCCAACGCGTATCGCCACTACCATGTGACTTCTTCCGGGGTCAACAATCAGGTGACCACACATACGGGTTTTAAAAAGCTGACACTCAACATCTGGCCTTTGACCCCTGAGGAAGTCACCTATTGGGTCTTTACATTGGATCATGTTGGTAATGTTAGCTTTTTCATAGAACTTGTTATGTATCCGCTCCTGAAGAAGTGGAGTTGATCCACAAAACGCACCAAGCGTATGGGATGCAGTCATGTCCCTAACATCCAGTTTATTTTTCACCTTCATACAGCAATTTTGTTTTTCCAATTGATCTTATGATATCCGGTACTTATGGTTTACATTACCGGTACTGCAATATGTCACCATATGATCTATGCCCATATATGATTACACTAGAACTACATGTATGTGCCACTATATGACCCGTGTGTACATATATGAATTATTGTTATGTCATTGTGTGATGTATATATATATATATATATATATATGTAAATGTTTTACTATATAGTTATGTATCAATTGCTACGTGCCATGTCATGTTCTGATGATAATAATCATGTTTACATTTTTTTCAAGTTTCTGGTCCTATGGAGCAATACACACGGCCACCAATCCCACCATAGATCTTCAGTTGAAATGTGTTCTACATTTTGCCATAAAGAAATTCTGCTTGAATCCTTGTCCTGTAGACCAATGAAAAACTCTCCATTTCCTGCAGGGTTTTCGCGAGAGAATACAGACATCTCCTGGCTTTTATATTTGCTATTGATGAGATAAACCGCAGTCCAGATATTCTGCCCAACATAACTCTGGGATATCATGTGTATGATTCTTGTGGACATGTGAATAAAGCTATAAAAGACGTTCTACAGATATTGTCTGGAAATACAAAGGAAGCTCCAAATTATTCCTGTATGGAGCGGGGGGCCCTGGCTGGTTTCATTGGAGATCTCCATTCTGACACCACTCTCCAAATGGCCCAGCTGCTGAATCTATATGGTTACACCCAGGTAAGAGAAGAAGAATTTCCTATATTATGTAACGTCAGGACAGCGAGTCGTCTTATGGTGAGGTGGGTCAAAAGGGTACAAATAATCCTTGTGGCAAAACATCGTAAAGTATAACATTGTTCTAAAAAAAGAAGGCAGTGCTGTGTAGGGATGGGCCAATGGTTCAGTCCAATATTTGGCTGTTATGGCATTTGGACAAATGCCTGAACTTTTGCCCATTCAGTCCTCTCATGATTATACCCTATATTACCAAAAGTATTGGGACACCTGCCTTTACACAGGCATCAACTTTAATGGCATCCCAGTCTGTAAGGTTCAATATTGAGTTGGCAATTTTTTTATTTTGAGAATTTAGCAAACAAGAAACACATTCCAACTTTTTTTTATACAAAAATACAAAAAAAAATATTATAGATATTTTTTTCCTTTTTTTTTTCTTGCATAACATATTATATACATAATAAAGGCCTACTTCAACCAATAATACATGAACACATCACTAAATAAAGCTGACATCTTCAAAAAATCAACACATCTCTACACTCAACTTGAATAACATTCACACCAAGAAACATAGATTAACATGTGTATGTAGCCTTTCTTCAAAAATGGTATCCTTGAAAATCTAAGGGAGTGTCCAGAGAGAAACCAGGGAAAGAACCCAACACCCAGAGATCAACACACAGCAGCCACAGGCCTGATATTCCTCCACGCCTTTATCCAGACCCTTTGCTGCCATCTGTCTTTCTCAAGACCCTGAATTTTCCCTACCTCACACACCACCACCGGAACAGGAAGGACTTTCTGCCGAAGGGATACCTGACACCGTGCATTCCAGGTGTAATATCGGACTACTAAGCTGACTAGAAAAAGAGTGTCCAAATCAAATCCCTTGCGATTCTGCAATGCTCCATACACCCACTCAGCATAAGACATGCTAGACAAGAAAGGAATATTCAGAGCCCTCCCCACCTTTTTATAGACTTCTATATTGAAATGGCACTGAAGCAAAAAGTGGTCCATGGTTTCCACTTCACCCTGACACTCCGCTCTTGGACAACCATGATTGTCCAAAGAACGGCACTTCACGTTCCCCCTCACAAAGAGCCTACTGTGGAAAGCGAGCCAGGCCTGGTCCCCAAATTTCAAGGAAATCTGCTCAGAATTTATTAAACGTAAACCCTCACTCATAATATGACCTGGGCAATCTCTTAAGGCCAGTGGCGCATGAAAGACCGTACCCACGATCATCTCACCCAGGAGTCTCCTAGGGAGGGACCTGATATCCTCTGCTGTCACATGCCACCGTTTAAGAATTTTCAGGCACGGGGCAACATAAGTCGGGAGCTTACCATGCTTGATCCTTAGGCTTTTCACTCCCAACAGCCCAGAAAAGGTCTAAACCAGATCTGGAAAATACCCACCCATCCAGGTGGTCTCTCTGCCAGCATGTTACCAAAATTGTGTTTTAAAAACATCAGAGAGAAGAATACAACCGGGTTGACCATCCCTAAGCCACCCTTCTGCCTAGATAGGTAAGTCACATTCCGCTTCACAAGATTCAGCCTGTTCCCCCATAGTAATTGGAAGAAACAACTATAAATCCTGGTATAGAAGGATTCTGGCAAGATGCAAACGAAGCTGACATACAGAAAGGTAGGAATCAGGTAGGTCTTGAACAAGTCCACCCTTTCCCTCAAGGAGAGCCACCACCCTTTCCAGCTTTTCACCTTGACATCAGCATCATTCAGCCTGGCTTCCCAATTTAACTTGCTGTAATCATCAGGGCCAAACTCGATGCCTAATACTTTGACTTTCTGCTGAGGCCTCGGGAAGATGTCCGGAAGGGCAAAGCTCTCATCTCCCTCGCTCATCCAAAAAACTTCACTTTTATCACGGTTGACCTTGGAGCCTGATGCCTCGGAATACTGCTCTATAACTGAGACCACCTCTTGCGCCTCCTCTGTCCCAGAGATAAAAACAGAAACGTCATCAGCATAGGCTACAACCCTCAAGGGCGGCTCACCAGCAGTGCCCACCGGCACTCCGCACAACGGTCCGCTCTCTAGCATTCTGATGAAGGGGTCGATTGCGAAAACGTATAGCAGAGGGCTCAGCGGACACCCCTGGCACACCCCTGATCCAACCCTGAAGGGCCGTCCAACCCAACCGTTAACAAGCATGAAGCTCTCTGCCTCTCTGTATAAAGTCTTAAGCCATCCAATAAACCCACCCTCCAGGCCATACTTGTCAAGGAGAAGCCAGAGGTACTCATGATTGACACGATCAAAAGCCTTTGCCTGATCCAATGCCAGCGAGTACTTTCCCCAGCCCTCAGCCCTGCAACGCTCCAGAGCCTCCCGGACAGCTAACACCGCTGAAAAAGTGCTCCTGCCCTGGATCGAACAGTGCTGCTGGCGAAAAAGCAATCTGTCTGCTACTGACGACAAGTGGCAGAAAATTATCTTTGCCAGAATCTTTCTATCGACATTGAGAAGGCTAATGGGGTGCCAATTCTCAATAATCGAGGGATCCTTACCTTTTGACAACAGAATAACAGCAGATTGTCTCATGGAGGGAGGGAGCGAACCCTCTTGCAGACAGCCATTAAATACCTCCACAAGATAAGGTACCAAGCTGGATTTGAAAGTCTTATAACATTCAGCCGTCAATCCGTCTGGCCCAGGTGTTTTCTTAATGGCCAGACCGTCTATAGCTTTCACTACCTCTTCTGCTGTGATTTCCCCCGTCAAACTTGCCAGCGGAATGTTATTTCCCAGATCTGGTGTAGAATCCAGAAAACTTGACATCTTTGCCTGATCGAGGTACTTCTCCCCCAGAAGATCCACATAAAAAGACCTCCAGGATCCCTGACCTGGAGTTCGTCAAAGACCCCATACTATCCCTTAGCCCAACAACCGTCTTAACTGCTGCGCTTTGTTTGCAGTTCTGATAAGGGTCGGGCGAGTGATATTTCCCATGGTCCCTTTCCAGAACCAAAGAAGCGTGCTGGTCATACTGATACTTCCTAAGGAGAAGTTTCACCTCAGAGATTGCCCCTGAATCTCCACCATTCGAGACAAGGCGATCAAGTTTTCTCCGCAGCTGCTGGTAGGCAATGTACTTACCAAGCTGTTTCCTTTTTCCTTATGGCCTTGAAAAACCCACTAATCCGGCTTTTGACAAGCTCCCACCACTCCGACTTACTGCTGCAGAAATCCAGGATGGTTACCTGAGCCTGAGAAAAATCCTCAAAAGATTGTCTTACCTCCTCGTCATCCAGCAGAGCCGAATTCATCCTCCAAATACCCTTTCCTTTAGGTGGCATATCTGAAGCATTAAGAATAACAGACAGCATAAGGTGATCAGAGAACTCCACCATACGACACTCAGGAGCCGAAAAGGCAGAGTCCCCCTTAAAAAAAAACCTGTCTATCCTGCTCTCACAACTACCTCTCTTAAATGTGTACCCGTGCTGTCTGGGCAACGCTTAATATGCGCATCTTCCAGACCTGCTTCCCTGGCTATCATAAAAAGAAAGACGCTATCATATCTCAGGCTGTCAGTGGAGCCTTTCCTGTCTTTGGGCTTAGTGACGGTGTTAAAATCACCTCCAAAGACAACTTGCCGAGATGTAAAAAGGAAAGGCTTAATCTTTGTAAAGAGGCATTTCCTCTCCCATCTAGTTTGTGGTCCATAAATATTTACCAGACATAGATCATGCCCCTTCACAGAGACGTCGAGGACCATACACCTTCCAATCTCTAACTCGATAACCCGCCGACACGTTACCATGCCAGTAAAAAGTACTGCAACTCCGCTGTAAGGCTCGGCCACAAGAGACCAGAAGGAGGGCCCACGTCTCCACTCCCTCTTTGCCAGGTGGACATCGGCAAGGCTATTTAGCCGGGTCTCTTGCAAAAATAAAACATCAGCATCCATCTCGCTGAGCAAAAATAAGGCCATATTGCGAGCCCCTACAGATTTTATGCTGGCAACATTAATCGTTGCCACCTTTATCGGAGTAGGAAATGCCATTAGGATGATTGAGGTAGGCGTTTCTTAGCCTGAGCACCCTCCTCCTTTACTGGAGACCCTGGCCTCTTTAGGGAACATTCTCCCTCATCCTCCTCCATCTGAGACACGGAATTAGAAGACTCCTCTTCCCCGTCAGATAAGGACCCAAACTTGTTTCCCAGAGGTAGATCATCTACCTCTAAAGATGAAGCCGAGGAGGCAGAGGTCAGGACTACTTTATTCCTCCTTCTACTCACCTTGGTCCACTCTCCCTCCTCCCCTAAAACATTACCCTTAAAGGCCTCATCCAGTCAAGTTCCCCCACCCCACATTTGCATATGCATGTATTTATGGACCTTGCTTTGCACACTGGTGCGCAGTCATGTTGAAACAGGAAGGGGCCACCCCCAAACTGTTCCCACAAAGTTGGGAGAATCAAATTGTCCAAAATGTCTTGGTATGCTGACACCTTAAGAGTTCCCTTCACTGAAACTAAGGGGCCAAGCCCAATCCCTGAAAGACCACCCTGCACCATAATTGTCCTCCAGCAAATGATTTGGACCAGTGCACAAAGCAAGGTCCATAAAGACATGGATGAGTGTGTGTGGGGAAGAGGAATTTGACTGGCCTACACAGAGCCCTGACCTCAACCTGAAAGAACACCTTTGGGATAAATTAGAGCTGAGACTGTGAGTCAGGCCTTCTCATCCAAAACCAGTGCCTGACGTCTCAAATGGGCTTCCGGAAGAATTGTCAAACATTCCCATAGACACACTCCTAAATCTTGATGACAGCCTTCCCAGAAGAGTTGAAGCTGTTAAGATTTTGTTCTTTCCATTTGTATATTAAGAGTTCCACATTATTTATACAGACGGTTTTCTTTCTTTCTAGATTAGTTATGGAGCCAGAGATACTTTACTGAGTGATAGAAAGATGTATCCAAACTTTTTCCGGACAGTTCCGGATGATGAGATGCAATATGTGGCCATAGCAAAGTTACTGGAAAGGTTAAAGTGGAACTGGGTCGGGATCCTTACATCTGATGATGAATACGGAGAGAGGGAGATCCGACATCTCAGCAAACATTTTTCTGATCATGGAATTTGTATTGAATTCAAGATTCTGGTGTCTGTAAAGAATTATAATAAAATTCCTCCAGAGCTGCGGAGCTCAACCACGGAAGTTCTTATTATTTGTGGCTCAGTTAGTATGACTTATTACAAGTTTTTGTATGATAATGTCCCTTATTGCACGGAGAAAACATTTATTATACCAGATTCTTGGTCAATGAGTGACATGTTTTTAATTCTCAGTAACTGCAGTTTGGCGTTTACATTCCCCCATCTCTACATAAAGGAAATGCTGGAATATTTTAGTAGTATTTATCCATCCAGACGCCCAAATGACCCCCTGATGGAGGATATTCTCATAACTCAATGTGGATGCTTTTCAAAAAATCAAATGAAAAATGTCCTTATTCCACTCACAACTAGACGTCCTCTTAGGGACTGCGGTGTGGAGACACTTCCACTTGGTTTATATTATCCTGATGAGAAAACATCCTATATAGTGTATATCTCAGTCTACATTTTGGCTCAAGCATTACATGACATGGATTTCTCTTTTAAAATAAATAACAAAAAATCTGAAATAAATCCACACACACTAAAGTATAAGGTGAGAGCATCCAATGAAAGTTTACTCGTATCTTTTTATACTCGGTCAGTTCAGTACTGGAACACAATGCGCCCAGACAAAGATTACACCCAGTTTAGGTTCATGTTCAGTGCTGGTGCAAGGATTTTTGACACCCTAGGCAAATCTACATTTTGCATGCTGATTACTAGTAATGATATTTTTTTCTACAGTACATTTTCGGATACAGTCCCTTATCTTCTCCTCCGATAATTTACCTACTATCGATGTTAGGCTGACTGGCCTGTAGTTTCCAAGGATTTGTCTCTGCCCTTTTTTTGAATATTGGTACCATATTGACTTTTCTCCAATCAGCTGGGACAATTTCTGTCAGTATGCTGTCCGCAAAGATTAGGAGCAATGGTCTGGCTATAACCTGACTGAGTTCTCTGAGGACTCTCTGGTGCAAGCCATCTGGCCCTGGGGATTTATTTGTATTAAGTATATTAAGTCTTCCCTTCATTCCGGCCTCTGTTAGCCACTAGGGTGTGTCCTGCAATGTCACGATATACCTCTTCTTTTCCTGCATAAAAGCTGAGGAGAAGAAGGAATGTTGTACAGTTGCCTTCTCTGTGTCATCTGTAGCCATCCTCCCATAATCGTCTTTTATGTGGGAAATGTGCTCTTATCACACTTTTTTACTGTTACTGTACATAAAATAAAATATTTGGAGTTTTTTTTTTTACTCTGCTCCACTATGTTTCTCTTGTGGTCTTTTTTAACCACTCTAATTGCGTTCTTACAAGTTTTATTGCATTCCTTGTAGTGTGGGCACCTCTCCCACAACCAATAAAAGTGATCTCACTGCGAATCTGTCATGGGGATTACTTTTATCTTAAAAAGAAATGCACAGCATCCCCAAAAATACCGGGGTTATGGCAGCTAGCTGTTGGCATAACCCCGGTATTTAGCGTCAACATACCAACGTACGGGTACATTGTTTTGCGTGAAATGGTTAATATGCTCCTGAAGCATTGCCATTTTTCTTCAGTGTTCAATGTTTCTAGGATTTGATCCGAATTTATGTCATGTAGTAATGACTGCAGTTCAGAAAAATTGCCTTGCGGTGGTAACATGTTTCGGAGCATGCATGGCTCCTTAGTCAGACCTGCATCCATGCTTGCCTGGTGGCCATATGAGAGGGGGGAGGAGAGGGGAGGGGCTGGTGTCTGTTGATAGGCTGGGGGAAAGAGAGGAGGAGTGTAGACCTGTGGATCGGATGGATCTGGAGCCAGGGATATGTAGCCGAGACTCGATCAAGATGTACATGAACTTATTCACCAGCACATCATGGATCGTATATGACGTCCAAAAATTTAATGCAAAGGATGTAGTATGTCAAGGGCATATACATAGAGATCACATTGTGTAAATGAGAGAGATTGGTGATACAAGTCTGGGTGCAGCTCCGGTGCATTGGAAGGTGGTGAAGAATATATATAAGCCAGTGTTCATGGAATATAGTATTAATGTTAAACTGCAGCATGCTGAACATGGGAGGGTTATGTTTAAATTGATGGATGTTGGTTCCATACAGGGACATAGTCATGTGACTGGACATGTCACATATTAAGCACATTAGATTTAGTGTGTGTCTGGTCTTAAAGGGGTTGTAAAGGTTTGTGTTTTTTCACCTTAATGCATTCTATAGTGACATAGTTAGTCATAGTTAGTCAGGTTGAAAAAAGACACACGTCCATCCAGTCCAACCACAAAAAAATAAATAAAAAAACAAAATAAAAAACACAGTACAATCCCATACACCCAACTCTATACCCACAGTTGATCCAGAGGAAGGCAAAAAGCCCCAGCAGAGCATGATCCAATTTGCTACAGCAGGGGAAAAATACTTTCCTGACCCCCCCAGAGGCAATCGGATTTTCCCCGGATCAACTTTACCTTTTAGATGCAAACTGCAGAGGACACGGGCAGTACACACCACGTAGCTTTAGGTGCAAACTGCAGAGGACACAGGCAGTACACACCACGTAGCTTTAGGTGCAAACTGCAGAGGACACAGGCAGTACACACCACATCGCTTTAGGTTCAAACTGCAGAGGACACAGGCAGTACACACCACGTAGCTTTAGGTGCTCACTGCAGCGGACACAGGCAGTACACACCACGTAGCTTTAGGTGCACACTGCAGAGGAAACAGGCAGTACACACCACGTAGCTTTAGGTGTACACTGCAGAGGACACAGGCATTACACACCATGCAGCTTTAGGTGCACACTGCAGAGGACACAGGCAGTACACACACCACGTAGCTTTAGGTGCAAACTGCAGAGGACATGGGCAGTTCACACCATGTAGCTTTAGGTGCACACTTCAGAGGACACAGGCAGTACACACCACATTGCTTTAGGTGCAAACTGCAGAGGACACAGGCAGTACACACACCACGTAGCTTTAGGTGCACACTGCAGAGGACACAGGCAGTACACACACCGCGTAGCTTTAGGTGCAAACTGCAGAGGACACAGGCAGTACACACCACGTAGCTTTAGGTGCACACTGCAGAGGACTTGGGCAGTACACCATGTAGCTTTAGGTGCACACTGCAGAGGACACAGGCAGTACACCACGTGAGAATACTGCAGCTAGCACAATCACCTGCCTGCCAGTAAAATAGGAAGAGCGGATCTATCTATACTATACAGGGTATAAATATATACACAACACCTGTGATGCATATATATCCTCTACACACTGTAACTTTAACTGACTAGCCTGCCTGCTCCATCTACCTACAAAAAAATACACACTCTCTCTCTCTCTCTGACTTCTCTCTCTTAACCGCCGCAACACACTTCACAAGGCCGACCTGCAGGCGGCCTTTTATAGTGTGGGGAGTGTACTAAACCCCCTGAGCCATAATTGGCCAAAGCCACCAGGTGATCAAATACCACAAAAAGAAAGCTCTATTTGTGGGAAAAAAGGATGGCAATTTTGATTGGGAGCCAGGTCGCACAACCACGCAATTGTCAGTTAAAGCGACACAGTGTGGAAACACAAAAAAGGGCAAGGTCCTTAACCTGCATAATGGTCCGAGTCATAAGTGTAATATACTCCTACTGCAGGACATGAATTATGGCAGAACAGGTCTCTGGAATAATGATCCCCAGAGCCTGGGGGGAGATGCCTGTTGAGAACTTGATTTCCTGCAGACTTGATGTCCTGCAGACTTCTCCCTGTCGCCAAGTACCACAGAGTGGCAACTAGCCTTTGTTCGGGAGGAGGGGTTCAGCGGATCAAAATCTCACAGAACCATAACAAACGGTAGAAACAAACCTATAATTTGTATATTTGAAGAACTTCTGAATGGCTGAACTCATGCTCTGGCCAAACTGTTCACCCTTCCTTAGTTGTAATCTATTCTCCCTATATGTATGTATGGACATATACATATACGCACGCCTCTATCTCATTATGCTGTTACTGTGTGCTAATCCTGCTCTAACCATGTCTGTCCCTTCTGGGACCATTAAGATTATACACACACTAAATAGAATGTGCTTAATATGTCACATGTCCAGTCACATGACTCTGTCCCTTTACGAAACCAACATCCATCAATTTAAACATAACCCTCACATGTTCAGCATGCTGCACTTTCATATTAATACTATATTCCATGAACACTGGCTCATATATATTCTTCATCACCTTCCAATGCCACGGAGCTGCACCTAGACTTGTATCACCAATCTCTCTCATTTCCACAATGTGATCTCTATGTATATGCCCTTGACAGGCTACACGCTGATCAAGTCTCAGGTACATATCTCTGGCTCCAGATCCATTCAATCCACAGGTCTACACTCCACCTTTCCCCCTTCTATCAGCAAACACCAACCTCTCCCCTCTCCTCCCCCTCACCTCTCATAAGTACTCTGGGCAAGCATGCACATAGGTCTTACGAAGGAGCAGCCCATGCTCCGAAACGCGTTACCACCCACCGCCTTCATTTGATGTTGCATCGGCCGTGTGCATTCCAGCTTGGTTCCAGAACCAGGGTCACCTCATTAACATCATCAGAGAATATGATAGCTGCAGGACGGCTCTCTTCCCCAGACAGATGAGGATTATAGAGATCCACATGAGGACTAATCATTATATGCCTATGACCTCTTACGCTCTTGTAAGTGTGTTTAATCCCACTGTGCCTGTAATAAATATTTGAACCACTGCCTTTCTCTTTCCTTTACAAAATCCAATTTGTATTTGTTTTTTTATCTGACTTGATTGTATTTTTCTTCTGGGAGAATCAGTGAGTAAATAGATACCCAACATGCCAAACCTTAAATTTTGTGCGCCCGTGAAATGGTGTCAAATTCAGTACCCTATATTTTCTATTGGTGACGCTTCAGAAGCCTCCTATGGATATCAGATTGGCGATAAGTATGAGGTCTTGTATTAGAATTATTGCTCTCACTCCGGCGTGCGTGGCAATATGTAATATGTGTATCGCAATCAAGGTTTTCATGAGTAGGCGCTCCCGGTGAATGCTTTTACATTTGTGCGTGTATATATATGGGGGAGGGGGCCTCATTTTTTTCAGGGGGAAGTGTGATATATCTAGATAAACAATCTATAGTAAAAAAAATACTAAACCTTCTATATACTTGTTATCTATAATCATTTCTGTTATTATTTAAGCTGTCCCGCTATGTAAAAGAAGTCCAGTACAAGGATCCGAATGGCAAGGTCATGATTTTTAATGATAAAGGAGAACTGCCCAGCACAATGGAAATTGTAAATTGGATTACAAGAATTAAAGATACAAATATCACTGATTGGATAATTGTGGGTGACTTTGATGGGTCCCTTTCAGAGGGTCAGCAACTTACACTAGAACCAGAGCGAATATCATGGAAAGGAAACAAGGTGAGTTACACTGGGGAAGCTGATCCACAACTTATACAAGAAACATTCTAGTTTTGACCCTAAACCCATCTCCAGACAAAACCTAACCCCCTCCCCCATCCTGTTCATAGACCGCCAACATCTTCCCTGACTCATTCCATGGTGATTAGATGAAGGTGTCAGGTCTAGATGTGTGGATATAAATGCCAGGATATCTTCTACATTACAGAACAAGTCCAGCTGAATGTGACTGAGTACTAATACCTCCCCCTCCTCATCACACAGACCGGGACATAGACACTCAAAAAAGGACCCAGAATCCTGTGCAGAAGATAAAAGACTTTGGAGTGGAATGACTACCAGTATTATCTATGGCCAGATTCTACTCAGACCTTCTGAATTCATCAGGTTGTAAACAGAAAAAAAAAAACAGTTTAGAGTAGTAGTTCCCCCGATCAGAAATTTGCAGTTACTGCATATATACATTAAAAAACAAAAAACATGGAGCTACCTGGATTTCTGTATGAGTGACTCTTAAAATGCGGTCAAATGCAGTTGATTTTCTCTTTGGATTTTTAAAGCAGTGTTTATGAGTGAGTGAATAACTTATATAGTGCTACAAATGCGAACTGAATTGTTTAAGGCGCTTGGCATCCATTTTTCTTCTATTTACCCATTAGAAAAGATGGGTCTTGAGTTTTTTATGCTTGGGACAAATTATTAGAGGTTACGTGAAATCACTGAGGAAACAATGTTAAAGGGCAATTGGATAACAAACTTCATGTGGTGGAAACAATAGTGTCAACATCAAAATTCTCCGACCACACAGGTTGGATCAGAGAAGGTGTCTGTGAGGACCCGAGTCTAGGATACCTAGTACAATCGGACGGAGTGGATGGGAAGCTTGGTTGTAGACGTGTCATTTGGCCACGGTGACCACACAAGTCTGATTTGACTCCTCCTGTCATGTGATAGAGAGGATCAACACCGTCTGGTGAGTCGGGATCCATATCCTGATTACCTTGTTTTTTACCTGTGGGAAGAAATGTCACAGCCGTAATTCTTGGACAGGAAAACAATTTGTATTCATTTTGGACTTTTAGATTTGAGTTCACATTGAGAACTTTGATGTTGACACTATTGTTTCCACCACATGAAGTTTGTTATCCAATTGTTATTTAACGTTGTTTCCTCAGTAATTTCCCGTAACCTCTAATAATTTGTCACTTCATATATATTTAGTTTCTTGTAGATATCACTGATTGCCCGGTGTCACTTCATCCCAGCAAGCGTTGTATATCAAGGAGTCTATCCAGTGTTGTTGAATTCTCCACCATACTATCAGTTGTTACAGAAGCTGCGTTTAACACAACATTTATAATTTAACTATTTTTAGTAATCAAGGCGCGGGAACCATATGTTTAGCACACATACACATTTTTGAGTATTTTATGTTTGTACTGATAGTTTTGTTGCTGTAACCTTTCTAATGAAAGGATTCTGCTAGTACTCCTAGATGTCTATTTCTGTCTTCTGGATCAGAACATATTCTGTGGTATCCAGACTAATGAAGGGCCACCTTCTGGAATGGTCCATGTGTTTCCACCAAGGTATACTGTACATGCTGCTTCATTGTAAACATCAGAAGCTCGGCTTCCCTACACTATTATATCTGTACTTTTACTCTTGAATAGATCATATAACTCTATATTATCTCAGGTCCCAAGAGGTCAATGCTCTGAGGAATGTCTTCCGGGGTTCAGAAAATCTGTAAGAGAAGGATATCACCCATGTTGTTATAATTGTGCTCCGTGTTCAGAAGGAGAAATATCAAACCAATCTGGTAAGTTTTATGTTTCTATAAGTATAAATTCTGATATTGAATTAGAAAATTAAACATTTAAAGTCCTTTAAAGTGATTCTGTACACACTTTACACTTTGCACCAAACAACTAGAACCAGCTTCCTCCCACTGTCTGTCTGAGAAACACGCCAACATTTATCTAAAAGTAATGGTCAGGAAAATGATTACACTGAAGAGGCCAAAACTGTCAAATAGTTGCATTCTCGGTACACTATGATTAATGTTATTTTCACTTCTTTTTACTCTACAGACAGTGAACTCTGCAAGAAGTGTCCTGAAAATGAATGGCCTAACGAAGCTAAAACTATTTGTAGTGACAAGGTCAATGAGTATTTATCATACGAGGAGGACATTCTAGTTTTATTTTTTTCTATAACTTCAGTCATATTTGCTACAACATCTCTCCTTATATTTGGACTATTTGTTTGGTTTCAGAGCACTCCCATAGTCAGAGCCAATAACCGGAACCTCAGCTTCATTCTGCTCCTCTCCCTCATACTGAGCTTCCTTTCTGTATTCCTGTTCCTTGGCCGTCCTGTGGATATTACCTGTATGCTGCAACAAGTCACTTTTGGAGTTCCCTTCACCATCTCAGCATCTTCTATCCTCGCCAAAACCATCATGGTCTTCATTGCTTTTAAAGCCACCAGACCTGGAAGCTCTTGTAGAAAATGGGTGGGAGTCAAACTTCCCAATACAGTCATGTTATTCTGCTCATCCATTCAGGTTATGAATTGCATTCTCTGGTTGTCCATCTCTCCACCATTTCAGGAGTATGACATGGACTCCTATCCTGGGAAGATCATCATTCAGTGTAATGAAGGGTCAGTTATCGGCTTCTACTCTATGTTGGGTTATATGGGGTTTCTGGCAGCTGTGAGTTTTCTTCTGGCTTTCATGGTGAGGACATTACCGGACAGTTTTAATGAGGCCAAGTACATCACCTTCAGCATGCTGGTGTTCTGCAGTGTCTGGATTGCCATGATCCCGGCCTATCTGAGCACCAGTGGGAAATACATGGTGGCTGTGGAGATATTCGCCATACTGACCTCCAGTGCTGGAATATTATTGTGTATGTTTTCTCCAAAACTCTACATTTTACTTTTCAAACCTGAACTGAACACAAGAGGGACAATGCTGGGGAAGAGAATGATGGAAATGTAACACATTGATTCAATGTATAATGCTGTAGATCAGATTAAACAAATTCAGTCATATTGTTTCCATCATCATCATTATGAATGACATCATCATCAGAATTATGATTTTTGGGGACATTGACTGCCTTCTGTCTGCCTATTGTACATAAGTGGATGGAAGGTGGATGTCACAGGATTGGATGATATTTTAGAGCTTCATTTTTTTTCTTGCTCTTACACGCCCCCCAGCATGCACAAGCAAAGCACTGTCACTGCATTGTCAATTGGACAGTGCTGATCACAAATAATATCCTGTGACCAATCAAAGCATGACACAATGTAACCAACACCTGAAGATATCAGCTTGCCCCCACTTTGCCCTCACACACTGATTGGAGAGTGATAGAAAAGAAAGATTCCAGATCACCAGCCAGTACAAGTGCAATCCAGTACCAGCAGTACCAGAAACAGCTTCAGTCTTCCTTCTATTATCATTCATCCCTCTATAGCACAGATATCAAACACAAGGCCCACGGGCTGAATACGGCTCGCCAGGCCCTGACATGTGACCCTCCAACTCACTTTTGCAGCCGGAATGTGGAACTCCATTCTAGCTCCTCACTGTCACTTTTAAACACAGAAGCCTTCGATGTTTACAAGGGACATCTTTGCTCTCAGTGGTTCCTTGAAATAACAGATCCCTGTACATACTCACAGTGGGGCCCAGCGGGGACAGATCTCCAGAATCTGAGAGAGAAAACGATCTCCCTGCAGGGTGAGGCAGAGCCACCTACACAGGGAGGTACTAGAGTCAGGCCAGGTAGGAGAGAGAGATGTGAGGAAGCTTTGGAGAGGGGGTGAGGTTGCACACTGTGCATAGTGTTCCCCTGAACCCTGCGCTCTGTATATAGTGCACTCCTGAATTCTGCACTCTGTACATAGTGCACTCCTGAATTTTACACTCTGTACATAGTGCACTCCTGAATTCTGCATTCTCTATGTAACACATTCTTTACCCTTGAACTATGTACATAGCACACCCCAGATACAACTGGCCCTTTAAGGGCAACCATACTTCTGATGTGGCCCACAATGAAATTGAGTTTGACATCCCTGTTCTACAGTATATGTAGGCGATTGTTTTCTTTCAACCTTTTCAGTTCCATCATGACTGTCCCCCTGGAAACCAATCAATCCAGCTCCATAAAGACATGGATTGATAAGTTTGGTGTGGAGGAACTCAAATGTCATGAACACCGTCCTGACCTCAGCCAGATTGTGAGTCAGGTCTACTCATCCAACATCAGTACCTGACCTCACTGAGGTTCTTTTGGTTGAATGGGAAAAAATGCCCACAGATACATTCCAAAATGTTGTGAACAGTCTTCCCAGAGAAGTGGAGACAGTTATAGGCACAGAGGTGGGGGGGGCACTCCATATTAATGACCACCATTTTGAAATGGGATGCCCAATCAGCCCATATAGGTGTGAAGGTCAGGTGACTACACATATTTGGCCATTAACCACTTCAGCTCTGGAAGGTTCACCCCCCTTCCTAAACAGCCCATTTTTTGCAATACCGCACTGTGTTGCTTTAGCTGACAATTGTGAGGTTGTGCGACACTGTACCCAAATACATTTTTTTTCCCTATTTTTCCCCCACAAATAGAACTTTCTTTTGGTGATATTTGATCACCTCTGCAGTTTTTATTTATTGCGCTAAAAAAACAATAATTCTGAAAAGTATATATATTTTTACATTCTTCTATAAACACATCCAATAAAAAAATTGATTATACAATCAAATTTCTTCATCCATTTAGGCCAACATGTTTTCTGTTTTTGGTAATTAATCCCAATAACCATATATTGATTGGTTTGCACAAACTTTATAGCATCTACAAACTATGGGATAGATTTATGCAATCTTTTTTTCAATAGTAATGGTGGCAATCAGTGATTATTAGTGGGACTGCGACATTGCGGCAGAAAAAATCTGACATTAATTGACACTTTTTGGAGACCAGTGACACCAATACAGTGATCAGGGCTAAAAAAATGCACTGTCACTGTACTAATGACACTGACAGGAAAGGAGTTAACATCAGGGACGATCAAAGGGTTAAATGTGTTCCCTGGGAGTGTTTTTTTTTTACTGTGTGGGGGATGGTTTAACTGTACAAAGACAGAGATCTGTGTCTCTCACAAAATCTATGTCTTCCTCACCAGCAGAACGGCAGTCTGCCTTGAAGAGTCATCGGTTGTTAGGGACACAGGGCCAGATTCACAAAAGAGATACGACGGCGTATCTCTCCTAATACGCTGTCGTATCTCTGTGATCCACCCATCCTAACTATGCGGCTGATTCATAGAATCAGTTCCGCATAGCTAGCCCTAAGATCCGACAGGTGTAATTGAATTACACTGTCGGATCTTAGGATGCAATTCGATGCCGGCCGCTAGATGGCGAGGCCATTGCGGTCGCCGTAGAATATGCAAATGACTAGTTACGGCAATCCACAAACGTCCGCGTTACCCGTCGCTCTAACTTTACGTCGTTTCCGTCGAGATACGCGTCGTAAAATTAGGGCTGAGCCCTAGGTGTTCTAAGCCATGTTAAGTATGGCCGTCGTTCCTGCGTCGAAATTTAAAAAATCACGTCCTTTGCGTAAGTCGTCCGTGAATGGTGCTGGACGCCATTTACGTTAACGTCTAAACAAATGACGTCCATGCGACGTCATTTAGCGCAATGCACGTCGGGTAATTTTCCCGACGGAGCATGCGCAGTACGTTCGCCGCGGGAACGCGCCTAATTTAAATGGTGCCCGCCCCATTTGAATTAGGCGGGCTTGCGCCGAGCGGATTTACGTTACACCGCCGCAAGTTTACAGGTAAGAGCTTTGTGAATCAGGCACTTACGCTGTAAACCTGCGGCGGTGTAACGTAAAGGGGATTGTTTTGTGAACTCCAAGAGAACCTTTATGTGTTTTGTACTGAGGAGAGTCTTCCATGTAGACACTAGACATGTGCAATTCATTTATTTACACATCAAAATTCAGACAACATTTTCATTAATTGGAGATTCGGATGTCTCTGAATTTCCAAATCACAATCATAACAAATGTCAGCTAATAAATTATAACAAAATTAATTATACAAATTTACAAATTAAATTGAATTTGAAATAGAAACATATTACAATAACACTGGACTACAAAGAGTAGAAAGGAAAGGAAATAAAAAGTAGCAAAATGTTACCAGAATTGTGTCACTAATAAAGGAAAACAAAGTCCTGAGTATTCATTGGCTCCAGTTTCCAAGATACAACTTCAGGTCAAAATTGCATCAAAATAATTCTAAATGATGAGGGGGATGTGCGATTATACACCATGGGGTAAAAGACGCAGTGCGGAGGGAATGTTTGAATATTATTTATTAAGCTCTCTTTTACAATTGGGGGAACCATGAAAAAATATCAGTCACTACTATGATTGGTGGGTTCCTCCACACCATTGGGACTGGGAAAGACATGGAATTTTTCTTCTTGTTTAGCCAATGACTCAGATAAGTTGCACATGTAATGCAACAACAATGAGGGGCCCGACTCTTGTCCTGATCTCCTATTTTGCATCCAAAATAAAGGTGGAATGCCTTTTTACCACTGATGTCACTTTTGGGGTGCAAATGTAACATTATCACAAATGTATCAGAAGTTATCTGTGTTGTTTACACAGTTTGGAGGCATCTTGGCTAGACGTGTGCACAGTGGTGTATTTAGGTTTTGTGCTACCTTAGGCCTGACTAAACTTGTGCACCCCATAATTTAAATATGACCCACCCCTTCCTGTCAATGCCACACCCCTTTCTGTTTAAGGCCCACCCTGAAATTTTTAAGTGGGGACACTAGTTCTTAGAGCTTGGGGGGCATTGGATTCCATTTATTTGTATAGATTTCATCTCACTTCCTGTTATGGGGCAGGAAGTGAAGGGAAATCTCTGCAATGGGACAGGGATGGTAAAAAAAAATAAACTGACAGGGGCTCTAACCCCCCCTTTCTCGATCCAAAATAAAAAAGAAGTGTTGCCTATAGTTCTACTTTAAGCACACATTTCAACTTTATAGAGAAGGACTAAGAAGATATAACCATGCCAAACATGTAGCACAGTGAGGAAGGTTTGTGGTCCAGGCTGATAGGACAGTCAAAATTAGAAGCAGCTTGCGGGACTCTTTCCATGCTGCCCCCCTGCAAAGTGCAGCCCTAGGCCTGGGCCTTGTTGGCCTAGGCCAGGATACAGCATTGCATGTGCACTGCCAAAATTGTTTTTGTTTATTTTTTTTTATCGGGTCATTCGTTATGACCACAATTGGTAAATGCAGGAATTCAAAAAATTGCTAATTTGTAAGTTCGAGAATTTGTAAATTAAAAAAATTAAAAATTCGTAAATTTGAAAATTTCAAAATCTGAAAATAAGAAAGAAAATCTGAAAATTTTAAAGAATAACTAACTTTCTAACTATTTAACTAACTAATAATATATAACTAATTATAGGTATTGTAATTTCATTTTAAGTTTGGCTGTTAGTGAACGTAACGAATACGAATTTATCCGAAGTTACGGATTATCAGAAATAACGAATGCCGCATCTAAACAAATGGAGCGGAACAAATAATTAATAAATAATAATAATAATAATAATAATAATAATAAAAATGTTTTTTTATTATTGTATTTCATTTTTATTAATTTGTCACGTCACTTTTGTTTAGATGCGGCATTCATTTTTTCGGATAATTTGTAACTTCAGATAAATTTGTATTTGTTAAATTCACTAGCTGCCAAATTTGAAAGGAAATTGCAATACCTATAATTTATTAGTTAGTAACAGTTAAGTTATTATTAGTTAGTTATTATTTTTATATTTTCAAATTTTTGGGTTTTCGGATTCTAAAATTTCAAACTTCTGAATTTTCTAATTTAACAATTTCCAAATTTATGATTTTTCAAACATTCATATTTATCAATATTCAGATTTTTTTTAAAATGTGTTTTCATTCGTTTGGATATTTCCGGATTAGCACATTTCTCAAAATTTGATAAAAAAAACTAATTTGGATCAAAACAAATTGCACATGTCTAATATTGTCTTCTGAGGGAAAATATCTCACAACTGTCCCTTGGAAATGTTGGGCAATGACACTTTCACAAGTCACCAGATGTAACTGTATGAGGCGTAGATCTGACCAAGACAAATGTACCTTGTAATAAAAGAAGAATAAATTACAGTCAGGTAATAATCTTTAGTGTCACAGTGAAGATACATTTATACTTCCATGTGGTGCCATTTTCATTGTTCTCCGTACTTTGTGGAGAAGTTACGAGACATCATGACCATCAGACTCCTCCCCCCTTGTAGGGAAATATACTCCTCTGTGTATAAATATTTATTGTGAAATATCTGGAAAACTTTAGCCAACCAGCACCTTTATCATCTGTTTTCTAATTCATCTCATCAAAATATGTAAGAATTATCACATTTTTCCCAAAATATGTAGAGGTTTAAAAGAAAAAAAATAATATGACGATTACTACTTGGGCTGCTTTATTGAATAGAATAGAAAATAATAGGGTAACGCTGAATAAAATATAATATATTTAAAAAATTAATGGAATAAAACTGGATAAGAGAATATAAAAGAATTGAAAAGAACAGAATAAAACAGAATAAAACTGAATAGAATGAAAAATAAAATAATAGAATATGATAAGCGAGGATGGAATAGAATAAAACACATTTAATGAATCAAATAGAATATAAAAGAATGGCAATATTGGAATTTCAAATTTCAAATATAATTTAATTAAATAAAAAGAACATATCCGTCTTCTGAAAATCGAAATTTGAATAATTTAAAATAGAATGGAGTAGAACAAAATAGAATATAGCAATCTTACCAAATTGCAATTTTGAATAGAATAGAATGACATAAAATTTAAAGTTAGAATAGAATGTAATAAAATAGAAAGGATATTGCTGTTTTCTGAAATTAAAACATTTTTAATCTTGAATAGAATACAATAGAAAGCCTCTGACATCTTTTAAAGTTTAAAATTCGAATTTAGAATAAAATTGAATGAATATAATCATCTTTCAAAAATCATTTTATTTCTATTGTGTTCTATTCTATTTCATTTGATTTGAAATTTGACTTTTGAAAGATGGTTATATTATTCTATTTTATTCTAAGTTCAAATTTTAAACTTTAACATATGTCAGAGCCCTTCTATTATTTTCTATTTTATTCAAAATAAAAATGTCAACATTTCAATTTCAGACAACAGCTATATTCTATTCTTTTTTATTCCATTCTAAAGTTGAAATTTCAATTTCAAAATTCAATTTTCGAAAGTTGTCTATATGTTTTTTCTATTCAATTCCATGTGAAATTAGCTATACTTTTTCTCTTGTATTCTATTCTATTATATGAAAATTCTAAATTTTAATTTCAAAATTACATTTTCAATGTCAGCTATATATGATTTCTATTTTATTCGTTTCTATTTGAATTCAACATTTCAGAAGATGTTCTTCTATTCTATTCTATTATGTTTGGAATTTAAAATTTACATTTTTTTTTATTTTAATTTTACAGGATGGATATATGCTTTCTTTTTTATTCAAGATTCAAATTTTGGATGGCAGTTATGTTTTTTCTATTTTATTCGTTGTTACTTTATTTTATGCAAAATTTGAAATTCAAATTTTGAAATTTGAATTTTGGAAGTTGGCTTTATCTTTTTCTATTCTATTCTGTGTTGTTTGGAATGATGGATTTTAGAAGATTACAGTAAAGTTTTTATACTATTGTATTCAAAATTTGAAACTCAAATGTTAACATTTAAATTTCAGAAGGGTGCCATAGTCTTTATATTTTATTCTATTTTATGCTGTTATTTTCTATTCAACATTTGAATTTTGAAAGATGGCTGTATTCTTTCAAAATTTAAATTCCAAAATTTAAATTTCTGAAGACAGCTGTATTATTTCTATTTAACTTTGTTTTATTATATTCAAATGTTGAAGATTACATTTCAAATGATGGCTTTCTATTTTATTCTATTCCATTCTTTTGTATTCAAAATTCAAATTCTGAAATTTAAAATTTGAATGTTAAAAGACAGATATATATTTTCTTTTTTTTTATTATTCAATTTGAAATACACATTTTGGAAACCAGCTACATTATGTCTACTTTATTATTTTCTATTCAACATTTTAACTTCAAAATTCTAATTTTGAAAGTTTGTTATGTATTTGTTCTATTTTATTTTATTCTATTTAAAAATAGAATTTAAGAAGATGGCTATTTTCCTTCTTGTTTACTTTATTCTATTTAATTCAAACTTATTCATTTTTTGGATGAAAGATATATTCTTTCTATTTTATTCTATTCTATCGTAAGTTTGAAATTCTATTTTTTGGAAGATAGCCACATTATTTCTATATTATTTTGTTTGTTTCTATTCAAAATTCATATTTCAAAATTAAAATTTTCAAACATAGATATATATTTTATTTTATTGTATTTGAAATACACATTTTGGCTATATTCTTTATATTTTATTTTATTCTATTGTTTTCAGATTTCAGATTTGGCAACATGGCTATATTATTTCTATTTTATTCAACTCCATTCTGTTTCACTCTATTCATCTTTTGGTTTTTAGAAGACAGCTATATTCTTTCTATTTCTATTTTAGTAAATTCTTTCAAAATTTGAATTTTGATATTTCAAATAGATTTTGAATGACAGCTATATTCTTTTTATTTCATTCTATTCTATTCAAAATTTAAAATACACATTTCGAACTTCAAATTTGGGAATTTGGCTATAGATTTTATTCTATGCTATTGTATTTGAAATTTTGGATTTTAGAAGGTGACTTTCTATTCCATTGTATTCAACATTTGAAATTCAGATTTCAAACTTTGAATTTTGTATTTTATTAAATGATATTATTTTCTATTCTATTTGTTTCTGTTCAAAATGAGCATTTCAGAAGTGGGCTATATGCTTCGGCCCAGATTCACATACATCCGCGCATATTTATGCCGCCGCAGCGTATCTCTTTTACGCTACGCTGGCGCAGCGCACAGAGGCAAGCACTGGATTCACAAAGCACTCGCTCCCACTCGCTCTTAAAGATACGCTGGGTTTCCTCGGCGTAAGCCGGCGTAGGTGGAAGTGGGCGTGAGCCATGCTAATGAGGCGTGACCCCATGCAAATGATGGGCCAAGCGCCATAGAAGTACTTAAAATGAACGGCTTATGCGCCGTCCCGTGGCCGCATCCCAGTGCGCATGCTCAGAATCACGTCAAAACAACTGCCTAAGATACGACGGATCACTGCCTACGACGTGAACGTAACCTGCGCCCAGCCCTATTCACGTCCAATGTAAACGACGTAAAATACGACGGCTGTGTTCCCTGGTCCATACCTTTGCATGAGTTGCGCCTCATATATGGGGAATAACTTTAGGCCGGATGTAAGACTAACGCAAACCGCGTATATTATGCGCCGGCTGCAACTACGTTTGTGAATCGGCGTATCTCCCTCATTTGCATATGTGCATAGAAAATCTATGGGAGCGCCCCTTGCGCCCGGCGTAAATATGCGCCCACGATACGAGGCAAGTTACGTCGGATGAAGCCTATTTTCAGGCGTATCTCACATTGTGGGCACGGCGCACAGATACAACGGCGCATAGTTACACTTACACGGCGTATCTCGAGATACGTCGGCGTAAGTGCTTTGTGAAAATTTAAAATACAAATTTTGAACTTCAAATTTGGGGATTTGACTATAGATTTTATTCTATGCTATTGTATTTGAAATTTTGGATTTTAGAAGGTGACTTTCTATTCCATTGTATTCAACATTTGAAATTCAGATTTCAAACTTTGAATTTCAGAAGAATGCTATATTCTTTTTATTTTATTTTATTAAATGACATTATTTTCTATTCTATTTGTTTCTGTTCAAAATTTGCATTTCAGGAGTGGTCTATATGCTTTATATGTTATTCTGTTCTATTTTATTCAAAATTTGAAATTCAAATTTCAGAAGACAGCTACATTCTTTATATTTTATTCTATTCTATTATTTTCTTTTTAAAATTCAATTTTTGAAATTTAAATTAGAATTTTGGAAGACAGATTTTTATTCTATTTTTTTAATTCTATATGAAATGCTAATTTTGGAAACCATCTACATTCTTTCTATTTTATTCTATTCTGTTTTATTATATTCAAAAATTTCTAAATTCAAATCGTGAAAATCACCTATATATACGTATACGTATTCTGTTGATTCTATTCAAAATCTGATTTTATAAATTAGATTTTTGGAAGTTGGCTATATTTTTTCTCTTTTACTCTATTCAATTC
Organism: Rana temporaria; assembly: GCF_905171775.1. Taxonomy (NCBI): domain Eukaryota; kingdom Metazoa; phylum Chordata; class Amphibia; order Anura; family Ranidae; genus Rana; species Rana temporaria. The sequence goes on along the minus strand of NC_053489.1, from coordinate 3,905,999 downwards.
AAAATCCAAATTTTGAAATTCAAAATTCAAATTTTGAACGAAAGCTATATTATTTCAATTTTATTCTGGTCAATTTTTTTTTACATTTGAAATTCAAAATTCGGAAGGTGGTTATATTCTTTCTATGTTATTCAATTCTATTGATTTCTATTCAAAATTCATATTTCAAAATGTGAATTTTTGAAGACAGCTTGTATTTATTATTTTATAATTGAAATATAAATTTAAGAAAATGGCTATATTCTTTCTGTTTTTTTTTTCTATTCTATTTAAAATTCTACTTTGGGAGGACGGATATATTCTTTCTATTTTGTTCTATTCCATTCTATTTTAATCTATTCAAATTTTGATTTTCGGAAGACGGCTATATTCTTTCTATATAACTAAATTATTTTCTAAATTTGAAAATAAAATATTGGAAGACAGTTATATTCTTTCATTGTATTCTATTCTTACTAGCTTCTCTATTCTAATCTGTTCTTTTTTTAATTGTTTTCTATTCTATTATATTCTGTTTTATGCAATTCTTTTATATTCTATTTGACTATTTAAATACTGTTTATTATATTCCATTATATCTTACCATATTCTATTCCATTATTTTATGTTTCATTATATTTGGTTTTATTATTATTTATTCTGTTCTATTCTGTTCTTTTCTATTAATTTATATTCTATTTTATCCAGTTTTATTCTAGTCTATTTTTTTTATAATATATTATATTTCATTCAGCTTAAAAATATTATTTTCTATTCTATTCTATAAAGCAGCCCAAGTAGGAATCATTATCATTAATTATTACATTGGTCTACAAATTTTGGGAAATGATCACCCTCTGAGATAAAATGTGATAATTCTTACATATTTTGATGAGATGAATTAGAAAACAGATGATAAAGGTGCTGGTTGGCTAAAGTTTTCCAGATATTTCACAATAAATATTTATACACAGAGGAGTATATTTCCCTACAAGGGGGGGAGGAGTCTGATGGTCATGATGTCTCGTAACTTCTCCACAAAGTACGGAGAACAATGAAAACGGCACCACATGGAAGTATAAATGTATCTTCACTGTGACACTAAAGATTATTACCTGACTGTCATTTATTCTTCTTTTAATTTCAATATTTCTTTATTGGTATTTTCATAAAAATGAACAATGCATACAAACAATTAATCAAGTCAGTTGTCCCAACTGGAGCATAAGAACTAATATTAGGTAGTTCAGTTCTGTTGTAGTGCAGGCGATCTTACAGGTATGAACAACATACAGGTTATAAATGTTAATATGGTCAGCACCAGCGGGAGGGGAGGAGAAGTGGGGGGGGGGGACACCAGCAGGGTGCATATTTGCATCTTATAGTATTAGGTACAAGAGAGGAAAAATACAGTATCGACCATTCAGTGATATAGAAACCATCATACTGTTACAGTACATTTTGGGTGTGCGAACCAAGCTGACTATTCATTGAGAAATTTTGCCATACTGAAATTTTTCCTGGCAACTAACCTCTCCATCTCACATTGAAGATTCAGGGCCGCAATTGTGCTGAAAAAGGAGGGGACTTCAGACGATTTCCAGAGTTTGGTGACAGATAGCTTTGCCGCAAGTAAGAGATGTATTATTACTACCCGTGTTCCAGGTGGAAATTTCTCTATCCCAAGATGCAGTAGTGCTAGGGCCGGGTCGGGGGCGACTGTGACATGTGATATGGAGGAGATCAGAGTAAAAATCTGTCTCCAGTATGAGCTTAGGGATCTGCAGAACCACAGGATGTGTGCTATAGTCCCAGTACTTCCACAAGACCTCCAGCAGGTAGCTGGATGTCCCGGGAAGAACTTCGAAAGCCGGAATGGTGTCAGGTACCACCTGTGTACGGTCTTTTGATAGGATTCCCAGTGGTTGGAACAGTGGGAGGCTGCGTAGGTAAGTTTGAAGGCCCGTGTCCACATATCAGGGGTGGGACTCACGTTCAGTTCTTCTACCCATTTCGAGAGGGTAGTGATTTTGGGGAAAGGGCGATTGTCACTGAGTACTGAATAAATTACAGATACACCATGTTTAGGATAGACCGAACGAGTGTAGAAGTTATTGAGGGGTTCAGGAATGGTGATCACTGAGGGGATTTTAGAAGTTTTAAGGAAGTGCGAGATTCTCATGTATGTAAACGCTTCAGTGTCAGGCATGTCATATTCAGATTGGAGATCCCTGAACGGTTTTGGAGAGCCGTTTTTGTACAAATCAGATAAAGTAGAAATCCCATACTTCTGCCAGTGTAGTATTTTAATATCTGACAGGTGAGCCGTTAGTGCTTTGAGAGGTATCGGTAGGGAGTGAGGAGGACTGTCAACAGGTTTGAGGTTGGTGAATTTTTTCCAGGCAGCCAGTGAAGCCGCAATTGGGGGGGAAGGAGTCAGTTTGTTAGGAGGAGAACCCGCAGAGGTGAGTAGGAGGATGTCTACCATGGTATTTGGCAGATAGGAGGATGTCTCCATGATGGACCAGGTCTTATCGGGAGTTGGGTGCCACCAGTAGTAGAGCTGGTCCATGATGGAAGCATAATAGTAGTTTTGGATGTGTGGAAGACCAACTCCTCCTTTTTTGTGATGTCTAGTCAGGATGTAATGGGCACATCTGGGAGGTTTGGCATCCCAGACATAATTCGATATTAATTTTTGTATTGAGGTAAAAAAAGAAAGGGGCACAGGGATTGGCACCGTGCGAAATAGATAAAGAATTTTGGGCAAAAGCAGCATCTTAAAGGAGGCAATTTTTCCTATTTTGGATAAACCAGTTGAGCGCAATTGACCTAACAAGTTGGGGAGCCGTTTTTGGAAAGCACGATAGTTAAGATCATATAGGAGGCGAAGCGAGGGGGCCAATTTTATCCCTAGGTATGGTATAGCTTGATTTGACCAAGTAAAGGGAAGATTTTCTTTCATGAGGGATTCTTGACTTTTCGAGAGATTGAGAGGGAGTATCAGGGATTTAGTGGAGTTGAGCTTGTAAAAAGAGGCTAGTCCAAAATGGGAAAGGATTTCTTGGATTGCTGGCATGGACATTTATTCTTCTTTTATTACAAGGTACATTTGTCTTGGTCAGATCTACGCCTCATACAGTTACATCTGGTGACTTGTGAAAGTGTCATTGCCCAACATTTCCAAGGGACAGTTGTGTGATATTTTCCCTCAGAAGACAATTTTGAGAAATGTGTTAATCCGGAAATATCCAAACAAATAAAAACACATTTAACATTTTTTTCTGAATATTTGGAAACTTGAAAATTAAAAAAATTAAAAAATTTGGAAGTTTGAAATTTGAAAATCCGAAAACCCGAAAATTTGAAATTATGAAATAATAATTTACTAATAATAATTTAACTATTACAAACTATTAAATTACAGGTATTGGCATTTTCTTTCAAATTTGGCTGTTAGTGAATGTAACAAATACAAATTTATCTGAAGTTACAAATTATCCAAAACAATGAATGCCGCATCTAATCAAACTTAATGTGACAAATTAAAAATAATAAATAACAGTAATAACATTTTTTTCATTATTATTGTTTATTAATTAATTGTTCCGTTCCATTTCTTTTGATTTGTTATTTCGGATAATTTGTAACTTTGGTTAAATTTGTATTTGTTTTGTTCACTAACAGCCAAATTTGAAAGGAAATTCCAATACCTATAATATTATTGTTAGATATTATTAGTTAGTTAGATAGTTAGAGAGTTAGTTATACTTTCACATTTTGGGATTTCTTTTCATATTTTCAAAGTTTCTAATTTATGAATTTTTTAATTTATGAATTTTCTAATTTATGGATTTTCAAACTTATGAATTTTCAAACTTACAAATGTTTGAACTTACAAATTTATGAATTTTCAAAATCACGAATTTACAAATTGTGATCATAACGATTGACCCGGAAATAAAAATTTATAAAATGAAAAGAAAACATTTTTTTTCAGCACTGCACATGTCTAGACAAGACGCCTCCAAACTGTGTAAACAACACAGATAACTTCTGATACATTTGTGACAATGTTACATTTGCACCCCAAAAGTGACAGCAGTGGTAAATCAGGGGATCAGGCAAGAGTCGGGCCCCTCATTGTTGTTGCATTATATGTGCAACTTATCTGAGTCATTGGCTAAACAAGAAGAAAAATTCCATGTCTTTCCCAGTCCCAATGGTGTGGAGGAACCCACCAATCATAGTAGTGACTGATATTTTTTCATGGTTCTCCCAATTGTAAAAGGGATCTAAAAAAGAATATCCAAACATTCCCTCCGCACTGCGTCTTTTACCCCATGGTGTATAATCGCACATCCCCCTCATCATTTAGAATTATTTTGCAATTTTGACCTGAAGTTGTATCTTGGAAACTGGAGCCAATGAATACTCAGGACTTCGTTTTCCTTTATTAGTGACACAATTCTGGTAACATGGGCTAGCACAAAGGTACAACCTAATAAAGACAAAACACCAAATAGGATCCAACACCTTTATTAAATTGGTATAAAATTGGCCACGGTGTCATCCACCAGGATGGGGGGTTACAAATAAATAAAATAACTAAATAAATAAGCCATCATGGCTAACTATTATAACTTGAATGCTGTCCATCCAGCCGAAGCTGAACGACTACTCCCCACTTCGCATGACATCGCGACTTAGGCAAAGGAAAGTAAAAGAAAAAGGGGGGGTGGGCGTTGCCGCACGTCGAGCGGAAGGGGAGATCGCCGCCTCACGCTGTCCTATTTGTAGCCTCGGTCGCGCGGCTCCCGTTCGTGCGCCGACCTATCGGCTGTCCCGCTGATTCGGCCAATCCGAGCTGGTCCCGCCCCGGCAACCTAAATTCCATCCTCTGAGCATCGATGGTAATACCCAAAAACTCGATAGAGGTTGTGGGTAAAACCGTCTTCTCGTGTGCAAGCGGAACACCAAACTCCTCACAGATATCCGAAAATGCCTGGAGGGATTTCATGCATACTGGCGACCCCGCTGGGCCAATAAACAGGAAATCATCCAAGTAGTGCAGGATGAAACCTTGGGGTGTGACTTCTGACACTACCCAATGCAAAAATGACAAAAAAGCTTCAAAATAATAACATGAGAGAGAAAACCCCATGGGCATGCACTTATCGAAATAAAACTGCCCCCCGAAATGAAAACCCAGTGAGTTGAACCCTTGCGGGTGCACCGGGAGGAGGCGAAATGCTGACTTTATGTCGGCTTAGGCGAGGAGGGACTCGCCTGTCTTAGCAGCGCCAGAGCTTCATCAAAGGAAGAATAACATACCGGCGTCTGGGCCTTTTCCCAGTGTGCTGGGTGGTTGAAAAGCGCCTGCGGCAGCTTTGCGAAAGCATCTGCTCGCCGCATGGGTACCACTGCAGTAAGAGCACTCGTGCTTGAATCTGCAGTTAGATAGGAATTTGCATTGACCTTCGTTAAAGGCGAAGCAAAACCCCTTCCGAAAAGTGCCCTGCACGGTAGGCTGAGGCCGGGGGGTATACTGTGGTTTCGGCAGCATCAAGTTGAGCCATAAGCCCACATCTTTGGACCCCCAGTGCAGAGAAGGATGGACCGCTAATTTCTGACGGAAGTTCTCGTCGTAGGTAAACCACTCCGAGCCACCGAAATGGCGGAAAGCCTCGGCGATTATATCCAGGTGCTGAAACAGCCCTGAACATTTACCAGGAAAACGCTCTCCCATGACCGCCGCATATATACAGAAAGCCTGTAACCAATTTTGGAAGGTCCTGGGAATCGCCCTTCTCCTATCCTCCTCTGCTCTATCTCCTGTTTGTTTGTCTGATTTAGCAAGAAAATCTTTGGAAGCTGGCAATAACGACAAAATGTCAATGTACTCACCCCTCCATATTTTCTCTTTTATAGTTTTTGATAAATGAAACCCCAGCGGGGATAACGCGCATGGGAGGGGTTCTTTAAAAGAGGACTCACTGACCGTCAACGCAGAGGGTCTAATGGGTAACATAGGGTTAACCGACCCATGTTGAAACATGCTTAGATGAGCCAGATATGTGTCTTTTACCTGCATTCCCGGGTCACCCGACTCTTGCCACACTGCACAGATATCGTCCTACATATTATTGTAATTAACCTCATTAACAGCCATATTAGACCTCTGCGTTTCAAACCATAAGTCCTGCTTTCTCTGAGCAGACTGGGAACATGGGACCTCGGCCTCATTCCTTGACACATTAACTCTAGCACCGGACACCCGTGCCCCTTGTGAATTAACACTCATATCAGCACCATTACCATGTGCACTTTTAAATTGCTGCAAAACGTCAGACAGTGAATCAACCAGCATTGAAAATTTTGAGACATTAGGTAAAATAATATTCTCACCAGTCGCCATGAGCCCACTCACAGCCCCCGCAGGAGGGGGAGTAGCGCTGCCCCCTTGTTGACAAGAGGCTCCCTGTGAGACATCTCCCTCCTGGCGTACCTGCTGTGGAGGAGTACAAGTTTTTTGTTTTTTTATTTTTCTACCAGGTTGCTTCCTGGTGCCTCCCCCGACCGCCTTCACCTCAGGGATTGGTGCTGGCGAGGCTGCGCCCTCTTCAGCTAGGCACCGCCTCAGCCAGTCCTCCCCTCCTCTGCTCTCCGCCTTCTCCAGCAGTCTGCAGAGGAGTTCCTCGTGGTCGCGGGCGGAGTCCATGGTGGAGGAGGAGGTGTGTTCGTTGTCGCGCGTCGAGCGGAAGGGGAGAGCGCCGCCTCACGCTGTCCTATTTGTAGCCTCGGTCGCGCGGCTCCCGTTCGTGCGCCGACGAATCGGCTGTCCCGCTGATTCGGCCAATCCGAGCTGGTCCCGCCCCGGTAACTTGGCAACCTGTGGGAAGAAGAGGGGAAGGGAGACAAACCTCTCCCCTTCGCGCCATCCCATGTCGGTCCAGCGCAACGCTGTGACCTTTCATTTTGCTACTTTCATTTCATTTCCTTTCTACTCTTTGTAGTCCAGTGTTTTTGTAATATGTTTCTATTTCAAATTCTAATTCATTTGCAAATTTGTATAATTCATTTTGTTATAATTTATTTCCGATTAGCTGACATTTGTTATGATTGTGATCTAGAAATTCAGAGACTTCCAAATCTCCAATTAATGAAAATGTTGTCTGAATTTTGATGTGCAAATAAATGAATTGCACATGTCTAGTGTCTACATGGAAGACTCTCCTCAGTGCAAAACACATAAAAGTTCTCTTGGAGTTCACAAAACAATCCCCTGAAGAAATCTCAGACTGTGAGGACCGAGATTCTCTCATCTGATGAAACCAAAATGGAAATGTTTGGCCTCAATTCTAAATGTTATGTCTGGAGGAAACCAAGCCGTGCTCATTACACATGAGCACGGCTTGGAATCAAATTGTAACAAATAGTAACACATTTAGTTGAAATTCATTAAATGTAATTTTGTTTATTCATTTTGTAATGAATTCCAACTTTTCAGAACGATTACGATTATTAAGTCGGAACAGTGGAGTCGGAACAGTGGAAAAATAATCGACCGATTGAAATTCTGTGTGAAGAATAGCTGGTTGTTAAGCAGCGGGCACGGGAAGCCGGCCACCTCGTCCTTAACAACCGATGACTCAGTTTTGTAGCCGGAATGTGGAACTCCAATCCAAATTGTTTTACTTTTTTCCCCCCACAAATACAGTAGAACTTTATTTTGGTGATATTTGATCCCCTCTGTGGTTTTTATTTTTTGTGCTAAAAAAACAATAATTTTGAAAAAATATATATATTTTTACATTCTACTATAAAACACATCCAATAAAAAATAAAATATAAAATCTAATTTCTTTGTCCATTTAGGCCAACATGTATTCTGTTTTTGGTAAAAAATCCCAATAACCATATATTGATTGGTTAGCACAAACTTTATAACATCTACAAACTATGGGATGGATTTATGCAATCTTTTTTTCACTAGTAATGGTGGCAATCAGCGATTATTAGTGGAACTGCGACATTGCGGCACAAAAAATCTGACATTAATTGACACTTTTTGGGGACCAGTGACACCAATACAGTGATCAGGGCTAAAAAATGCACTGTCACTGTACTAATGACACTGGCAGGGAATGAGTTAACATCAGAGGTGATCAAAAGGTTAAATGTGTTCACTGGGAGTATTTTTTTTTTACTGTTTGGGGGATGGTTTAACTTTACAAAGACAGAGATCTGTGTCTCTCAGCGGATAGCAAAACGGCAGTCTGATTTGTTTACATAGGTAGACTGCTGTTCTGCCACTTTTCGAATGATTGCCGGGTTCCCAGCAGACATCAGGTCCACCGGACACACTGATTGACTCCTGCTGTGTCCAATCACAGGGGGAGCAGTTCTCTGCCGGCATGCACCCGAGACCTGAAGACAAATAACATGTACAGGTAGGTAACATTGCATTGAAGGGCCGCCCTGCCGCAGTATATGTATATGGGGCGGTCCTTCAGCACTTCCGCATATCTGTTGAATGGAATTTCCTGATGAATTTGCATTTCTGAATATTATTTCTGTAAATATTTCTACTTATATCTCATTGTGCTGCTGGATTCCTTCCTTGTCTCTTTCACAAAGTTAGATTAATACTTTTTCAGTGTTGATCAGTATGTCGGGGGGCCCATACCCACTTAATTCTAGTGAATGGGCTCAGGATGTTCAGATAAGCTCCTAGTCATCTCTGTAGGTGCAGACACTGTGGAGTAATTAGTCTTCAATGTTTCCAGCAGAAGTAGTTTAATTCTGATCCACCGTCCATGCTTGACAGCCTGCCAGACTTCTAATCTCTAATGTAAACACAGATCAGGTACACAGGAGGAGGGGAGAGCAGAGTGCTGAGCCCTGATTAATGGCTACATTGCTTCTATTAGGAATTTAAGAATGAATTACTCCATGATGTTAGGTTATATTGGGACAAAAACAGAGCCCCCCCAAAAGTGCCCCCCCATGTTGAGGGCATGTGATCTGGTATGGTTCAGGAGGTGTGGCACTTGCTTGTCCCCCTCTTTCCTGACCTGCTGGGCTGTATGCTCAGGTAAGTGCCTGGTATGTTTTTTTGGGGGCCCCCATGCCATTTTTTTTACATTTTTGTTTTGCTGTTTACATTTCAGCTGTCAGTGGGGAAGCCCGCTGACAGCTGATGAGAAAAACAAATACAGGTCTGGTGTCACCAGAGACACACCTCCATCCCTGCATATAGCGTAAAAAAAATTGCCCTTGGGACTTTGAGTGAGGTGAGCACTATGGAGCCAATAAGATAACAGGAGTAATTGCAGTATATGTTTAATTCAAGTAAAAAAACAGAACATACATTAATGTCATGAACATGAGCCAATCCATACAGAATACAGAAAAAAGGTAAAATGATATTACAAAAACACACACAAGCATCAAGTGTATACCCGACGCGTTTCACAAGGCTTAGCTCGCTCTTCAGGGGTAGATGCTCTTGGTATACCTAAAATAAAAGGATAGTGTATGTAGTATAATATAAAGGGCACAAGGTAAGGGGGCCCTTGATATGTAAAACCCCATACTCACCGATGGACATAGCCAACGACCAGCGCATGTGAGGCTCCCAAAAGTGTCCTACCAGGGAGCAGAGGAGGCGGGGCCAAACAAAGTCCCAACCGGGGCCAAAGGGAAGGAGGGCACAGCATGGATGGAATTTGTGCATCCCCAAGAGTCTCAATAGGTCCATATGGAATATTGGGGCAGATCCACAAAGAAATTACGCCGGCGTATCTATTGATACGCCGGCGTAATTTCAAAATTCCTGCGTCATATCTTTGTTTTGAATCCTCAAACCAAGATACGACGGCATCTCGGCTTGATCCGACAGGCATACGTCTTCATACGCCTTGGGATCTTAGGCCCGGTACACACGGGCAAACATGTACGATGAAACCGGTCCGTCGGACCGTTTTCACCGTACATGTCTGCCAGAAGGCTTCTGTACGATGGCTGTACTAACCATCGTACAGAAGTCCGCGCGTAAACAATACGCGGGGCGTGTCCGCGTCGTCGCCGCGACGATGACGCGGCGACATGGGCGGGCCTGCCATTTAAAGGCTTCCACGCATGCGAGGGACGGCGGGCGCTCGGACATGTAAGGTAGGTCTGTACTGACGACCGTACATGTCCGAGCGGGCAGGATTCCAGCGGACGGTTTTAAAACAAGTCCAGGAATATTTGTCTGCTGGGGAAAGGCCTGGCGGGCAAATGTTTGCTGGAATTCGGCCCGCTCGCGCCTACACACGACCGAACATGTATGCTGAAACTGGTCCGCGGACCAGTTTCAGCATACATGTTTGGTCGTGTGTACAGGGCCTTAGATGCAATTTTTCGGCGGCCACTAGGTGGCGTTTCCGTCGTAATCCGCTTTGAGTATGCAAATTAGCTAGTTACGGCGATCCAGGAACGTACATCGGCCCAGCGTATTTTTTTCCGTAGTTTGCATTTGTTTTTTTCCGGCGTATAGTTAAAGCCGCTATCTGGTGGCGTACTCAATGTTAAGTATGGCCGTCCTTCCCACGTAGAATTTTGAATTTTTTGCGTCGTTTGCGTAAGTCGTTCGCGAATAGGGATTTGCATAAAATGACGTCACTGTCGTAAGCATTGGCTGGTTCCGGTTTAATTTCAAGGAACCAGTTCCGGTTTAATTTCAACGTTGCGCACTGGGATACCCCCAGGGACGGCGCATGCGCAGTTAAATAAAAAACGTTGTTTACATCGGGTCACGACGTATTAACATAAAACACGCCCCCATCACTTCCATTTGAATTCCGCGCCCTTACGTCGCAACAGATACGCTACACCGCCGTAATTTACAGCGCGGATTCGGCCCATTGTCTCTAAACATAAATCTGTATATTGGATAGTTAGAAATAAGGTAGGTAAGCGTACAACAATGCATACCATTTTTCAGGACAAGCTTTCGGGGTGTTTCCCCTTATTCAAGGTCCAAGCAGTACTGATTCACAATTATTTTGTCAGAATGTTAAAACAAAACAAGAGGAAAAAAAAATCTCAGAGGGAAAGAAAAAAAAAAGAAGAAAAACAAACACATACAAATCAATTTACGATTTATATTTAGAAATTAAAATTTTGAATTTTTGAATATAGTAGGAGAGGATAAAATAGAAAGAATGTAGATTTCCAAAATTAGCATTTCAAATAGAATTAAAAAAATAGAAAAAGAGAGACATCTGTCTTTCAAAATTCTAATTTAAATTTTAAAAATTGCGTTTTAAAAAGAAAATAATAGAATAGAATAAAATAAAATAGAAAGAATGTTGCTGTCTTCTGAAATTTGAATTTCAAATTTTAAATATAATAGAACATAATAAAATAGAAAGCATATAGCCCTCTTCTGAAATGCTAATTTTGAACAGAATTTAATAGAATAGAATAGAAAAGAATATAATTTAATAAAATTAAAAAAATTTGAATTTAAAAATTAGTATTTTACATTTTGAATAGAAGAGAATAGAATAAAATATAAAGAATATAGCTGTCATTCAAAATCACATTTGAAATATTTAAAAAAGAAAAAATTGCGCCAACATAAATAACAATCAAGTCCTTTGTAGATGAAACATAAGTGATAATGAAAAAAGTGATAATAAGGAAATGTCCAAAAAAGATGAATTCCAGGACAAACAACACCCAGTGCACTGATGATTGTGTGAGCCGCCGCCACCACATGGACTGAGGCTTACCAGAGGGTGATTAAATAACAGCGTTATTTAAAATCCACAGCGGGATAATCCAGAGTATGGGATCACAGCACAAGATGGATCAAAGGAAGTCACACAGACCACAGCTGATACGATGGGATGTAACCAGACTTAGCATGGGGTACTCCTCCTTGGCCGTATCATGCAACCCAGCGATGTATAACATGTAGGGAAGGAGACCTCAACATGGTATAGTATGTACACATTTGTTTATTTAAAAGATAAAATGCTACTTACACAAAGGTAGTGTAATCAAGCGATAAAAACGAATGCCGGCCAGCATGTAACAGGAGTGATTCCTCCTCGTGTAAACGCGGTGATGTCACTGCACGCCGTTGTTCCAGATGCGTTTCGTCATACGTTTGACGTTCTCATTTGAAATATATAAAATTAACATTTTGAAAAAAAAAATGACTACAATAGAAAGAAAATAGCTGTCTTCTTAAAATTAAAAGTTGAATAGATTAAAACAGAATAGAGTTGAATAAAATAGAAATAATTCAGCCATCTTCCCAATTTTGAAAATTGAAAACAATAGAATAAAATAAAATAGAAAGAATATGGCTACAATTTGCATTTTAACTACCATAACATAAAATATAAAAGCATATATCTATGTTTAGCTATTTTAGTTTTGAAATATGAATTTTGAATGGAAAAAATAGAATGATATAGAAATAATGTAGCCATCTTCCGAAAATTAGAATTTCAAACTTAGAATAGAATAAAATAGAATGAATATAGCTTTCATCCAAAATTTTAATTTCAGCATTTGAATTAAATAGAATAGAGTAAAAAAGAATGGACAGCATCTTAAATTCAAATTTTAAATAGAATAAAATAAAGCAGAAAAAATACATAACTTTTTTATTTATTTTTTAAAGTTTTTTTTAAAGTGTAAGCCCGTTGGGCTTCGGAGCAGGTAGTGGTAGGACCCCCTCACACACCCGCCATTGCCACCTGCAGGAGTTGGGAGTAGGCAGGCCTCCCCAGAGGCAATCTGCCCCGGGTGGCAATGGCGGGAGTGTGGGTGTGTGAGGAGGTCCTCCCACACAGCCCGCCCTACCTGCTCCGCTTTAAAGCCCAACGGGGCAGAGGGACTCCCTACAAGGGAGTGAGAGGATTAGCCCGCTCATCCAGCCCCGTTATTCCTTTGCCTCTCTTTTTTTAGAGACTGCGTGGTCAAAGTGCGTGCATGTTACTCAATTTCGAGTGCGTGTAAGTGTGGTGGTTTTTGTGGGAGGGGGGGCGTACTAAGCGCAGGCTTACCTCGCATAGCACACCCACTGGGACCCGGGCTGAGACCACCGGGATCCGAACCCCTGGCTGCAAAGGTGAATGGCTTGTCAGCGCAGTGCCAATCACGTTGAGCCACCGCAGCTCCCTTAGAAAAAATACATAACTAACCTTCAAAATTTGAATTTTGAAGTTAATATTTTGAATAGAAAAGAATAAAGTAGAAGGAATGTAGCCGGTTTTCAAAATGTGTATTTCAAATAGAATAATAAAAAAGGAAATATATATATGTCTTTTAACATTTATATTTTAAATTTATTTCAGAATTTGAATTTTGAATACAAAAGAATGGAATAGAATACAATAGAAAGCCATCTTTTGAAATGTAATTTTCAAAATGTAAATATAATAAAACAAAGTTAAAAAGAAAGAATAAAGATGTGTTCAGAAATTACAATTTTGAAATTTAAATTTTGAAAGAATACAGCCATCTTTCAAAGTTCAAATTTTGAATAGAAAATAATAGCATAAAAAATAATAAAATATAAATGTGTTAAAATTTGTGTTTCAAATTTTGAATACAATAGAATAAAAACTATACAGTCATCTTCTAAAATTCATCATTTCAATACAGAATAGAATAGAAAAAGATAAAGCCAACTTCCAAAATTTAAATTTCAAATTTTGCATAAAATAGAGTAAAACAGAATAAAATATAAAGAACATAACTGCCATCCAAAATTTTAATTTTGAATAAAAAAGAAAGCATATATCCGTCCTGTAAAATAAAATAAAAAATAATAATTTTAAATTCAAAAACATAATAGAATAGAATATAAAGAATATAGACATCTTTTAAAATTCAGAATTCAAATAGAATTGAATAAAATAGAAATCATATATAGCTGACTTTGAAAATATAATTTTGAAATTAGAATTTTAATATAATAGAATAAAAGAGAAAAAAAATAGTGGTTTCCAAAAATATAATTTCATATTGAATAGAATAGAAAAAACATAGACAACTTTCAAAAATGTAATTTTGAAATTTAAATTTCAACTCTAGAATAGAATGGAATAAAAAAAGAAAATTATTTAGCTGTCGTCTGAAATTCAAATGTTGAAATTTTAATTTTGAATAGAACAAAATACAATAGAAATTCAATGTTTAAAATTTGTATTTAGACTAAAATAGAATAATATAACCATCTTTCAAAAGTCAAATTTTAAATCAAATAAAAAAAAATATAAATAAAATGATTTTTGAAAGAAGGTTATATTCATTATATTTTATTCTAAATTCGAATTTTAAACTTTAAAATATTTTAGAGCCTTTCTATTGTATTCTATTCATGATTAAAATGTTAATGTTTACATTTCAGATGACATATATATTTTTTCTATTTTATTTCATTCTATTCTAACTTGAAATTGAAATTTCAAAATGAAATTTTCGAAAGTTGTCTATATATTTGTTCTATTCTATTCATGTGAAATTTGAATTTTGTAAAACAGCTATATTCATTCTCTTTTATTCTATTCTATTGTATCAACATTCAAAATTCTAATTTCAAAATTACACTTTGTAAGTTAGCTATATATGTTTTCTTTTTTATTCTATCCTATTTGAAATCTGATTTTCGGAAGATGTCTATATTCTTTCTATTCTATTCCATTCTATTATGTTTTAAATTTAAAATTACAATTTCTAACTTTTAATTTTAATTTTGAAGGACGGATATATGCTTTTTTTGTCTATTTTATTCAAATTAGAATTTTGGAATTTGAAATTAAACATTTTGGATGGCAGTTATGTTCTTTCTATTTTATTCTATTTTACTCTTTTGAAATTTAAGCTTTGAAATTTGAAGTTTGGAAGTTGGATTTATATTTTTTTCTATTCTATTCTATTTTTTTTGAAATTATGGATTTTAGAAGATGACTGTATAGTTTTTATTTTATTTTATTCAAAATTTGAAACACAAATTTCAACATTTTAATTTCAAAAGGTTGCTAGAGTCTTTTTTTATTTTATTATATTCTATTATTTTCTATTCAAAATTAGAATTTTAAAAAGATGGCTGTATTCTATCAAAATTCAAATCTTAATTTCTGAAGACAGCTTTATTCTTTCTATTTAACTTTGTTTTATTATATTCAAAATGTGAAGATTACATTTCAAAAGATGGCTTTCTATTATATTCTATTCCATTTTTTTGTATTCAAAATTCTAATTCTGAAATTTAAAATTTGAATGTTAAAATACTGATATATTTTTTTTTCTTTTTTTATTCTATTTGAAATACTAATTTTAGAAACCGGCTACATTCTTTCTACTTTATTATTTTCTATTTTCAAATTTTGAAACTTAGTTATTAGGGTTGAGCGAACCCGAACTGTAAAGTTTGGGTTCGGTACGGACTTTGGGTTTTTCCCGAACCCGAATAATTGGAAAAAGTTTGGGTCCGGGATCGGAGTTCGGGAAAAAAAATGCGCGGAGGTCCCTGCAAATTCAATGCGGGGACCCCCGCCGTCAATTAAAAAAAAAAAAATAAATAAAAATGACGTGGAGTTCCCCCTAAATATCTATAACCAGACCCGTTATCCGAGCACGTTGACCTGGCCGGCTGCAGAAAAGAGGGGGGACAGAGTGCGCCCCCCCCTCTCCTGAACCGCACCAGACCACATGCCCATGTTGATGGGGACAAGGGCCTCATCCCCACAACCCTTGCCCGGTGGTTGTGGGGATATGCGGGCGGGAGGTTTATCAGAATCTGGAAGACCCCTTTAACAAAGGGGACCCCCAGATCCTGACCCCCCCCTGTGTGAAATGGTAATGGGGTACACTGTACCCCTACCATTTCACGAAGGAAGTGTAAAGTATTGTAAAAAAAAAAAAAACACACACACCGTAGAATAAAGTCCGTTATTAATAAAAAAAAAACTAGAAATATTCGTTGGGCTGTGTCCAGCGGTGAGAGGAGGTCCGGGATGCTGCGCTCCGGATGAATGGATCTTCACATCGCTGGAGCGGAGATCACCCGTCGCAGGATCTTCTCATCGCTGGAGATCACCCGCAGCCATCGCAGGATAAGGACAACGCAGGAACCCGGGAACGAGTGGATTATCACCACTGGAGTTGTTTTCTTTTTTTTTATTATTAATAAAGGACTTTATTCTACGGTGTGTGTTTTTTTTTTTACAATACTTTACACTTCCTTCGTGAAATGGTAGGGGTACAGTGTACCCCATTACTATTTCACACAGGGGGGGGTCAGGATCTGGGGGTCCCCTTTGTTAAAGGGGTCTTCCAGATTCTGATAAGCCTCCCGCCCGCAGACCCCCACAACCACCGGGCAAGGGTTGTGGGGATGAGACCCTTGTCCCCATCAACATGGGGACATCCTCCCCATGTTGAGGGCATGTGGCCTGGTGCGGTTCAGGAGAGGGGGGGCCACACTCTGTCCCCCCCTTTTTTCTGCGGCCAGCCAGGTCAATGTGCTCGGATAATGGGTCTGGTTATGGATATTTAGGGGGAACCGCACGTCATTTTTGTTTTAAATTGACGGTGGGGTTCCCCTGAATATCCATACCAGACCTGAAGGGTCTGGTTATTGAATTTGCGGGGACCTCCGCACATTTTTTTTTTCTAACAGACTGTGTCCCATTGACTACAATGGGTTCGAACATCCAGGTGTCTGCTCAACTCTATTAGTTATGTATTTTTTCTATTTTATTTTATTCTATTTAAAATTTAAGAAGATGGTTATTTCCTCCTTTTGTACTGTATTCTAGTTAATAAAAATTTTGAAATTTAAAAGTAAAATTTTGGATGAAAGCTGTATTCTTTCTATTTTATTCTATTATATTCTAAACTTGGAATTCTAATTTTCAGAAGATGGTTATATTATTTCTATATTATTCTATTTGTTTCTACTCAAAGTTCATATTTCAAAATTACAATTTCCAAACATTTTTTTATTGTTTTTGAAATACAAATGTTGGAAAATGGCTATTGTTGGAAGGCAACATGGTTTAGGATCATAGGGCCAGATTCAGGTATAATTACGGCGGTGTTACGTATCCCCTTTATGGTACGCCGCTGCAAGTTTTCGGCGTAAGTTTTGATTCACAAAGCACTTGCCTGTAAACTTGCGGCGGCGTAGCGTAAAGCCGTCCGGTGCAAGCTCGCCTAATTCAAATGGGGCGTGTACCATTTAAATTAGGCGCGCTCCCGTGCCGAACGTTCTGCGCATGCTCCACTAGGAAATTTCCTGCCGTGCTTTGCGCAAAATTACAGCGCCCCGACGTGTTTTTTGAACGGCGACGTGCGTAACGTACTTTCGTATTCCCGGAAGTCTTACGCAAAAAAAAAATTGAAATTCGACGCGGGAACGACGGCCATACTTTAACATGGCTGTTCTAAATGTAAGCCATGAAACGGGAAAAGCCGACTAGCGACGACGTAAGAGAATGCGACGAACGTGCGTACATTCGTGGATCGCCGTAATCAGCTAATTTGCTTACCCGACGTTGGAAAACGACGCAAACTCCACCCAGCAGCCGCCGGAAAATTACACCTACGATCCGAAGGCGTATGCCTGTCGGATCTATGCCAAAAGCTGTCGTATCTTGGTTTGAGGATTCCAAATCAAGATACGACGCGGCAAATTTGAAAATACTCCGGCGTATTACTGCTGTGAATCTGGCCCATAGTTCTGGAATTTACATTCCAAGCTTTGTAGCATATTATAATCTGCATAGCAAAAGGACTTGTCTCCAGCCCAGCTGGTGTAATAGAAGCTTCACAGAGAGGAGAAAGGATATCTTGGCTATAGATTTTATTCTATTATATTGTATTTGAAATTATGGATTTTAGAAGGTGGCTTTATACTTTCTATTCCCTTTTATTCAACAATTGAAATTCAAATTTCAAACTTTGAATTTCAGAAGAATGCTATATTCTTTTTATTAAGTGGTCTTGCATAGCAAGAGCACTTATTGTAATCTCACATATATATTATTCTTATTATTATAGCCAAATTTTAAACGGTATCTCCTCCCACAGTTTTTACACTACATAGACGAGTAATATATCGAAACGTGCGGATTGTTCCCGATCGGTGGGCTATTACGTTGTGGAATGTTTCGCTGAATCGTTCGCAAAATATCATCATTTTTGCGGCAAAATTTTCCCATAGGAATGAATGGGGAGAGCTAGAGTGTGGAATGTCAGAAACGGAAAAATCAGCACATGATTTGTAAACTGCAACCACTCCCTCATTTTCAAGCCGACCTACACAAATCTTATATCAAAATGTTCAGCTATCCCTGCTGCCACCACACGTGTTTACAGCTAAGCGATTGATCAAACCGTTTTCACAATATAATAATTTGTTTGCAACCTACGCCATCCATTATTTCAATGGAAGTCAATGGAGGTCAAAGTTTAGAAAACTAAAATCTGCTGTGGAATTTGTAAACTGCGACTGTGCCTTCAATTTTATAATTTCAGAGACATACTATACATCAATGGAGGTCTGGGTCTTGTGATTCGTAAAATATAAAGATATTCGCTGTGCGATTTATAGTTTTTAAAATACAACCATTTGAAGGACAAGTATTAAAAAATAAATCCAGGATCTGAGTCTCTGCTTAGAGTGTGTTTACATTGGTTTCCTAGGAGACGCTGAGGTAATTAAAACTCCTCACAGCTGTAAGGGGATTCTATAGCTCCTCCCACACAGTTGTGAGGCAGTTGTGAGGTGTTTTCTGTGAGGTAAATACCTTCATACACACAGTTGTGAGGTAGTTGTGAGGTGTTTTCTGTGAGGTAAATACCTTCATACACACAGTTGTGAGGTAGTTGTGAGGTGTTTTCTGTGAGGTTTTTTTTTTATTTTAAAAGAAGTTTATTAAAGGTTACCATTGTACATTTTAGTTTCTCCGGAACAATCTGGAGCAAGAAGAAATACATACAATTCATTTGAAATAGATAACATAGCAGAGGATAAATAGAGGCATAGATTAACCAAAAATAAATATAAATAAGAAATAGATAAATAGCACTAATACCTTGACTCTCACCCATCATTAAATAAGTTAACCTATCCAACCCTGGGTGAATCATTCTGTAATAGTGGAAAAAATAAAATCATAGCATTGAGCTATTCACTTAACCGAAAAGTCTATTTCCGACACCCCTGATGGGGACACACTGTGCCAGAAAAAAAGAAAAAAGAAAGAAAACATAAGCCTCAGGTGCTATTGGAGCCACGTGCTGAACAGGACTGGCCAAGCATCTCCGGAAAAAACAGAAAGTTCCAGAGCCGTGCAGGTGTCCATGAGTGAAGGTATTAGCGGTGAACCCCATAGACTCAGTAAAACCCGGGAAATCCCTACTGATACATCATACCTAGTACGGATTCTCAAGCAAAACAATGAACATCATTGCAGAATCCCTTTATCCTATGTAATTCTTCATAGTAATATTGATTGATAGCAAAACTGAGAGGTGATCCGAGAAACAAAAAGAAGCACTGAAGATAAGAGAATCAGAGGAAAAGAGCAGAATAGGAAAAGGAAGAAAGAAGAATGATAGAAATAAGGTGATTGCCAGCTGATAAATCAGGAGTTTGTGGGTGTCATTGTGGTACCCGGAAGTAGGGAAACCCCCACATATTTGGCCCAAGGCTTCCATATAGCCTCAAATAGCTGAGATGTGTTTAGAATGGAACTAACCAGTTTCTCCTGAGTCATTACCCAAGAAATCTTCTTTTTGGCAGCCATAATGGAGACTCTCGGTTGTTTCCAAGCCCCTGCCAGGGTGGTTTTTGCGCCCAAAAGCATAAAGGTTATCAATTTTTGCATATGTTTAGAGGCTTGAGGGATCCTTGTTCCAAGTAGTGCTACTCGTGGGTTCTTTTCCACTGGAACACCTGTAACTTTTCTGATGAGATTAAAGATCTTATTCCAAAACCCTCTGATTTTAGGACAATCCCACCAAATATGCAGCATGGTGCCCTGGGCTTGACAATCACGAAAACATAGCGGAGAAGCTGTTGGGAACATAGATGCCAGCCTGCTAGGAACTAGATACCATCTCATCAGTACCTTCAGATTGGACTCTATCAAAGATACGTTAAGTAATCCTTTATAAGCTCTCGTTCCTACCTTATGCCACTCGTCCAGGCTCCAGGTCTCCTGCAGATCTCTCTCCCAAGCCTCCATGTATAAAAATTTGGAAGAAGCCTCAGATAGTGAAGCATATATTATGGAAATTCCTCCCTTGCACTCCTCCATTTGGTAGCACCAACGCTCAAATCTAGTAAAGACTGGGGGAGAGGGTTTATCCCTCCTAAATAACTTTACAAAATGAAAAATTTGAGAGTACCGCAATTTCTCAGATTCCGGTAGATCCCAATTTCTTATGCAATGCTCCATAGAAAGCGGGCCGGTGGATAAAAGGAAGTCCCCTATCCTATAGATTCCTTTGTCTAACCACCATTGGAATGCTTTGGCGTCCATTCCTGGCGTAAACTGGGGATTATGAAAAATATGTGATAAGGGACTAGCCTCCGAAATCAGAGAGGGAAGACGTCTCAGATCATCCCACAGCTTAAATGATTGGGATAACGCAGGAGACATTATAGCTGGCCTCGATTTTTGTGGTAACCATAATAGACTTTCCAGTGGAAGATTAGGGGCGGCCAAACTCTCGATATCAATCCAATCAGGTTTTTCGCTTTTTGAAAAGAGAGAAGATAGTTGGGCTAACCTAGCCGCTTGATAATGTTTGAATAAGTTCGGGAGCCCGAGACCCCCCTGCGTTTTGGGCCCATAAAGGACATTTTGGGCCAGTCTATATCCCTTACCCGCCCAAATGAATTTAAGAATTTTGCCTTGGAATGATTTCAGTTGATCTTTTTTAATAGGTATCGGATGGGATCTGAATAGGTAGAGCAGCCTGGGTAAAAGAGTCATCTTAATCGAGTTAATTTTACCTAACCACGAAATTTTATGTCGAGCCCATGTCTGAAGGTCTAATTCAAGTTTTCGAAACATAGGGGGAAAATTTGCCTGGTACAGTTGTTCATTTTTGGGAGTTAGGTTTATTCCTAAATAACGTATAGATGATTCGGCCCGTTTGAAATCAAAATGAGGTTTCAGACTTTCGACTACGGATGTTCGTGTGGATATATTAAGTGCCTGGGATTTATTCATGTTGACACGTAGCCCCAAAATATTCCCGAAAGACTTGAGTAAGTTACATAATATGGGTAGAGACGTAGTCGGGGATGAGATAAAAAGGAGGAGATCATCCGCAAATAATGCGCATTTGTGAACTTGGGGACCACAAGATACCCCTTTTATATCCGGCTCAGATCGGATAGCGATAGCTAATGTTTAAATTGCTATGGCAAAGACCAAAGGGGACAAGGGGCAGCCCTGTCTCGTACCTCTGGCAATAAAAATGGGATCTGAAAAATATCCCTGCAATTTAACCCTTGCCTTGGGCTCAGAATACAAGGAACTCAGAAGCCCTCGAAAATTCTCTCCAAAACCCCAACTCCGCAGCACCTCAAATAGATACTGCCAAGATAAGGAGTCAAAGGCCTTCTGCAGGTTCAATGACAAGAGAAGCCCCATCCCATCCCGACTGGAGTAATGATATAATGTCCACTGCTCGTCTCACCTGGTCCGGACCCTGTCTCCCTGGGATGAAGCCTACCTGATCTTTATGAATATAAAGGTGAATAAAAGAATTTAACCTATTAGCTAGAATTTTGGTCATTATTTTCAGATCATTGTTGATTAAAGAAATGGGCCTATAGTTTTCTACGTGTTCGAGATCTTTGTCTGGTTTGGGTATAACTGAAATAAACGCCTCATTCAGGTGAGAATGCAGGGCCTCACCCCCTCTCATTGAATTGAAAAATTTAGTGAGATGAGGAGCTAAGGTTTCTGCAAAGGTTTTATAATACAGGGCCGAGAAGCCATCCGGTCCGGGAGCAGATCGACCCTGTAGGTTTTTGATCACCCCCATGGTTTCTTCCACAGAAATTGGGGCCTCCATCAAATCGACATGGTTCTCATGTAAGTTCGGAATAGGTAGGTGATCCAAAAAGGACTTAATATCGAATTGTTTGGCTGTACCAGTCTTCTGGTAGAGGGTAGAATAGAAAGTCTGGAATTCTTGTAAAATGCGCTTAGGGTTAAGAGTCGTGGTCCCATCTCGTGTTCTAATTTTAGGGAGTGCAAATGTGCGGAATCTCGGAGAGAGCTGATTGGCTAAAAATGTGTTCAATTTATCCTTGTGTAAATAGAATCTTGCATTGCTCCAGTTTAAGGACTTTTCAGCACTAACTGTGAGTGATAAATTCAAAGCTAATCTGGCAGCGTCAAGCTGTGCGACCTGAACCTTTGTCTGGTCTTTTTTATGCTTTTTACATAAGGTCATAAAATCCTTTTCCAGTTTAGCTACCTCTGCCTTTTTTTCTTTTTTTCGTTTAGAGGCTATCTGAATTATTTTACCGCGGATGGTAGCTTTGTGAGCCGCCCAAAGCAGCTCAGCCGAGATTCCATCAACATTATTTAATGTAAAGTATTCCTTTAAGGCCTTGTTAATTTCCGAAACTACAGTAGGATCGTTAAGGAGGGATTCATTTAATTTCCAATGAGATTTGTGGGGATCCAAAATTTGTGTTTGTATAGAGCAAACAACCATGGAATGATCCGAGAGAGGCGTGTCTTTTATGGTAGCTTTAATAACTGAGGGGATATGTCTAGTGGAAATGAGAATATGATCAATCCTGGAATACGATTTATCTGGGTTTGAAAAATGTGTATAATCCCTTTTAGTTGGATTAAGTTCCCTCCAAATGTCTACCAGATTTTGTTGATATATAATTTTTGCTATGTGAGAGCTGGCTCTAACTGGACGTGTCAGCCGTGTCACTAAGGGTTTAGATTTGTCTAAACTTTGGTCAAAAGCTATATTAGAGTCACCTCCACACACTATTGTCCCCTCTAGGAGAGGTTCCAGAGTGGCAAACATAGCTTGAAAAAATTTCGTCTGACCTCTATTGGGGGCATAGTATGAGATGAAGGAGAACAATTGATCATTCAATTCTCCCTTGACCAAGAGAAATCTGCCATCTGGGTCCCTATGTGTCAAAAGAGAATTGAATTTTCAGGTCTTCGCAAAAAGGATCGCCACCCCTCTAGTCTTGTCCTCAGCGTTCGCTAAAAAAAATTGGGGAAATTGAGAATGAATAAAGGAGGGAGAGTAACTTGTTGGAAAATGGGTTTCCTGCAAAAGGACAACCAATGTTTTCTGGGAGTGGTAAGATTGGAATACCTTCCTTCTCTTAACAGGTGAATTCAATCCCTGTACATTATGTGAGGTTATTCTCAAAGTGATAGGAGGTGCGGAGTTATTTGGTGTAGCCATTGTGGAGGAAAAAAGATGAGATGATCATATCACTTACCCAAAATGGAGAGAGGCCTGGGAGAGACGAGCGAGAGCTATGTACTGGACCTGGACCCAAGGCATGACAAAATCGACTTAGTATGAGCAATCTGGCAATCAAGAAAAATAAGTTAGAATAGAGAAAGATAGAAAGAAGAAAAGAGAGTAAGAAGTAACATCTTGTGAAGTAAAATAAACTAGACCAATGAAAGTAGGAGGGAGAAAAGTCCATCCCACCTTCGTTATTCAGGAAACTAATGTAGCCCAAAACACGGGCTACTAGACCAGCCCCCGACAGTGAAAAACCCACCGTCCTGGAGTGATCGGAGGCATAATGCATCTGCCTCAAGCCCAAACCAACCCTTAGAGCGAACAGGCAAATTAAACAACTGCGGAATACGCTCTAATCAAAAACTATAACATTTCATGTAATACGGATCACGGTCAATGCGATCAAATTAACAACAGTGTAAATCTATCATATCTGAAAGGCGCCAGACATTTAACAATACTTTCTTCTTGTCTAATTAAAGAGCTGCATGTAACCTATATACCACTGTATACATGCATTAAAGAAACATTCTGTCTTCCCCTGTTTTTTTTTTATTTATATATTTTTCCTTTTTTTTTTCCTTCTTCCCCCCCCCCCCTTCTCTACTCCCCTCTCCCTCACTCATATAAACACATAAACATATGTATATGAATACATCCATAAATATGCCCACTCATATACCTATACCTACTCCCACACATAGACCTATGAACATACATACACACACACAAACCTTCTTAAACATCCAATCACCCATACACACCCATATACACATACACATATATACACATACTCCTACATGTACCAACACGATATGAGAGAAAATAAAATAAGGAGAATGGCAAAAATAAAAGGGTGCTGGTCAGAAAGTCTTTCTATAAGAGGAAAGAAATAAAAAAAAAAAACATTTTTTTGCAATAGGTGGTGAAACAAAGAGTCACATGGGTCCCCAGCCACGGATAGGAGACCCAACTTAGTGAGACCCGAAAGGTGTCTAACTAGCAAAAAGAGAATAAAGTCTAGGTGAAGTTCTTAATTCAGGTATTTGTTGGGTCCTTGGTGCGTCTGCTTTTAGTCTTCTTCCAGGTAGGAGAAATAGGACTGGTGGGGGTGGGACGCTTAGATGACCCTGCTTGTAAATTTGAGGTGTCCATTGCTGAGTCCAGTGAAATGAACTTTAGTCCAAGTAGGATTTTCTCGCCTTCAGAGAGAGTGGTAAAAGCATAGGTTTTGCCTTTATACGCAAATTTTAGAGCAAAGGGAAAAGCCCACCAATATTTTATTTCTTTCTGTATCAAGGTCACTAGCAGTGGTTTTAGTGTTCTGCGTTTTTGTATAGTCGCGAGGGAGATGTCGGCAAAAATTTGAATGTCATGTCCTTGGAATGAGATGCGGGGTTGTTGACGAGAAATTCTCATAATCTCTTCTTTCACAGTATAGTAGTGTGGTTTCACCACTATGTCCCTGGGAGAACCGTCTTTCCTCAGTGGGCCCAGAGATCTATGAGCTCTATCCAGCTCTAGTTTGTGTGTGGCAATAGAGGGGAGCAGGCTTTTGATAAAATCCTGGATAGCTTTGGGGATGTCCGTGATAGACTCAGGAAGGCCCCTGACCTTAAAATTGTCCCTTATGGAGCGGTTCTCAAGGTCATCTATTCTGTCCAGGGCCACATCCAGTTGCTCTTGTAAGGACTGTATTTGGTCAGTATTTTGATTGGCTCTGGAGACAGTAATGTCCAGCTTATTCTCTATTATCTCCATCCTGGAGCCCAAGTTCTTGAAGTCAGAGCGTATTTCATTTGTAATAGTAATGGCTGTTTGAGCAAGTCCCCGCTCAAGCAGTTCAGAGAATTTCAGAAAAAGTTCCCCTGCATTCTGAGGAGTCACAAAGTCAGCAGTCCCTGAGGGGACAGTGTTGATAACATGTACTGGTGATGATTCCTGAGGGAAGCCAGCATAATGTGATAATGTGGATTCCACTGTGACTTCTGAGGTGGAAAGTGGTGCTGATATGTGGCCTGAGGTACATTGGACAGTCTGAGGGAGAAGGTGTAATGTAGCAGGAGAGATTACCTGTTTCACCTCAGGACATCCCCCCACATAAGACGCCTGTGTCTGAGGTACGGCCGCCATCTTGGATTCGGCCCGATTCTCCAACGCTGTGTAGCTCGGTTCCAGGCCCTTCCGGACCGCGCTACTGTACATAGGGACGGTGGCGGGATGTTCCCCTAACGAATCCGCCGTGTCTGGGCTGTCGCACCGCCATGAATCCGGTGCTAGGGCCGGGTGAAGGCTGTGACAGAGCGGAGCTCCCGGCTTAAGCGGCCATCTTAGGAGCCTCCGCGCATGCCCACCGTGAGGTGTTTTCTGTGAGGTAAATACCTTAATTTGAAGGACAAGTATTCAAAAAACATTCCTCAATTTCTGCTGTGTTTACAGAGAGCCTGCAAACCAAACAATTGGTTTCCTAGGAGATGCTGAGGAGTTTAATAAAACCTCACAAACAGCTGTGAGATGAGTTGGCTCCTCCCACACAAGGCTGAGGGAACTTTCCTCTGCTAGAGTGTGTTTACATATGTTTACATTGGTTTCCTAGGAGACGCTGAGGTAAAATCCTTCATACACACATCTGTGAGGGCTTTCTATAGCTCCTCCCACACACTGTGAGGAGATATGGCTCAGTTTTTTTGGCTCTGCGTAACTTCTGCATGCTCTGCATATAGCAACCATGCATAGCAACCAGTCCATAGCAACCAGTCCATAGCAACCGTCCATAGCAACCAGTCCATAGCAACCAGTCCATAGCAACCAGTCCCTAGCAACCAGTCCATAGCAACCAGTCCCTAGCAACCAGACCCTAGCAACCAGTCCCTAGCAACCAGTCCATAGCAACCAGTCCCTAGCAACCACTCCATAGCAACCACTCCATAGCAACCGTCCATAGCAACCAGTCCATAGCAATCAGTCCATAGCAACCAGTTAATAGCAAACAGTCCCGAGCAACCAGTCCATAGCAACCAGTCCCTAGCAACCAGTCCATAGCAACCAGTCCCTAGCAACCAGTCCATAGCAACCAGTCCATAGCAACTGTCCATAGCAACCAGTCCCTAGCAACCAGTCCCTAGCAACCAGACCCTAGCAACCAGTCCATAGCAACCAGTCCCTAGCAACCACTCCATAGCAACCACTCCATAGCAACCGTCCATAGCAACCAGTCCATAGCAATCAGTCCATAGCAACCAGTTAATAGCAAACAGTCCCGAGCAACCAGTCCATAGCAACCAGTCCCGAGCAACCAGTCCATAGCAACCAGTCCCTAGCAACCAGTCCATAGCAACCAGTCCATAGCAACTGTCCATAGCAACCAGTCCCTAGCAACCAGTCCCTAGCAACCAGTCCATAGCAACCAGTCCATAGCAACCACTCCCTAGCAACCAGTCCCTAGCAACCAGTCCCTAGCAACCAGTCCATAGCAACCAGTCCATAGCAACCACTCCCTAGCAACCAGTCCATAGCAACCAGTCCATCGCAACCAATCCCTAGCAACCAGTCCATAGCAACCAGTCCCTAGCAACCAGTCCATAGCAACCAGTCAATAGCAACCAGTCCATAACAACCAGTCCATAGCAACCAGTCCCTAGCAACCAGTCCATAGCAACCATTCCATAGCAACCACTCCATAGCAACCGTCTATAGCAACCAGTCCAAAGCAACCGTCCATACCAACTACTCCATAGCAACCAGTCCATAGCAACCACTCCATAGCAACCAGTCCATAGCAACCAGTCCATAGCAACTGTCCATAGCAACTGTCCATAGCAACCCTCCATAGCAACCACTCCATAGCAACCAGTCCAAAGCAATCACTCCATAGCAACCAGTCCAAAGCAACCAGTCCATAGCAACCAGTACATAGCAACCGTCCATAGCCATCAGTCCATATCAACCCTCCATAGCAACCAGTCCATAGCAACCAGTCCATAGCAACCACTCCATAACAACCCATCCATAGCAACCCATCCATAGCAACCGGTCCATAGCAACTGTCCATATCAACCAGTCCATAGCAACCGTCCATAGCAACCGTCCATAGCAACCCGTCCATAGCAACCCGTCCATAGCAACCAGACCATAGCAACCCTCCATAGCAACCCTCCATAGCAACCAGTCCATAGCAACCACTCCATAGCAACCAGTACATAGCAACCAGTCCCTAGCAACCAGTCCATAGCAACCAGTCCATAGCAACCAGTCCCTAGCAAACAGTCCATAGCAACCAGTCCATAGCAACCATCCATAGCAACCAGTCCCTAGCAACCAGTCCCTAGCAACCAGTCCATAGCAACCAGTCCATAGCAACCAGTCCCTAGCAACCAGTCCCTAGCAACCAGTCCATAGCAACCAATCCCTAGCAACCAGTCCATAGCAACCAGTCCCTAGCAACCAGTCCATAGCAACCAGTCCATAGCAACCAGTCCATAACAACCAGTCCATAGCAACCAGTCCCTAGCAACCAGTCCCTAGCAACCAGTCCATAACAACCAGTCCATAGCAACCAGTCCCTAGCAACCAGTCCCTAGCAACCAGTCCATAGCAACCATTCCATAGCAACCCTCCATAGCAACCCTCCATAGCAACCACTCCATAGCAACCGTCTATAGCAACCAGTCCAAAGCAACCGTCCATACCAACTACTCCATAGCAACCAGTCCATAGCAACCAGTCCATAGCAACCAGTCCATAGCAACTGTCCATAGCAACTGTCCATAGCAACTGTCCATAGCAACCCTCCATAGCAACCCTAAATAGCAACCACTCCATAGCAACCAGTCCAAAGCAACCAGTCTATAGCAACCAGTCCAAAGCAACCAGTCCATAGCAACCAGTCCATAGCAACCGTCCATAGCCATCAGTCCATAGCAACCCTCCATAGCAACCAGTCCATAGCAACCAGTCCATAGCAACCACTCCATAGCAACCCATCCATAGCAACCCATCCATAGCAACCGGTCCATAGCAACCGGTCCATAGCAACCAGTCCATAGCAACCAGTCCATAGCAACCGTCCATAGCAACCGTCCATAGCAACCCGTCCATAGCAACCCGTCCATAGCAACCAGGCCATAGCAACCCTCCATAGCAACCCTCCATAGCAACCCTCCATAGCAACCCTCCATAGCAACCAGTCCATAGCAACCACTCCATAGCAACCAGTCCATAGCAACCAGTCCATAGCAACCAGTCCATAGCAACCAGTCCAAAGCAACCACTCCATAGCAACCAGTCCAAAGCAACCAGTCCATAGCAACCAGTACATAGCAACCGTCCATAGCCATCAGTCCATACCAACCCTCCATAGCAACCAGTCCATAGCAACCAGTCCATAGCAACCACTCCATAGCAACCCATCTATAGCAACCCATCCATAGCAACCGGTCCATAGCAACCGGTCCATAGCAACCGGTCCATAGCAACCAGTCCATAGCAACCGTCCATAGCAACCGTCCATAGCAACCCATCCATAGCAACCCGTCCATAGCAACCAGACCATAGCAACCCTCCATAGCAACCCTCCATAGCAACCCTCCATAGCAACCAGTCCATAGCAACCACTCCATAGCAACCAGTCCATAGCAACCAGTCCAGAGCAACCAGTCCCTAGCAACCAGTCCATAGCAACCAGTCCATAGCAACCGTCCATAGCAACCAGTCCCTAGCAACCAGTCCCTAGCAACCAGTCCATAGCAACCAGTACCTAGCAACCAGTCCATAGCAACCAGTCCCTAGCAACCAATCCCTAGCAACCAGTCCATAGCAACCAGTCCCTAGCAACCAGTCCATAGCAACCAGTCCATAGCAACCAGTCCATAACAACCAGTCCATAGCAACCAGTCCCTAGCAACCAGTCCCTAGCAACCAGTCCATAGCAACCATTCCATAGCAACCCTCCATAGCAACCACTCCATAGCAACCGTCTATAGCAACCAGTCCAAAGCAACCGTCCATACCAACTACTCCATAGCAACCAGTCCATAGCAACCACTCCATAGCAACTGTCCATAGCAACTGTCCATAGCAACTGTCCATAGCAACCCTCCATAACAGCCCTCCATAGCAACCACTCCATAGCAACCAGTCCAAAGCAACCACTCCATAGCAACCAGTCCAAAGCAACCAGTCCATAGCAACCAGTCCATAGCAACCGTCCATAGCCATCAGTCCAAAGCAACCCTCCATAGCAACCAGTCCATAGCAACCAGTCCATAGCAACCACTCCATAGCAACCCATCCATAGCAACCGGTCCACAGCAACCGGTCCATAGCAACCGGTCCATAGCAACCGTCCATAGCAACCAGTCCATAGCAACCGTCCATAGCAACCGTCCATAGCATCCCGTCCATAGCAACCCGTCCATAGCAACCAGACCATAGCAACCCTCCATACCATAGCAACCCTCCATAGCAACCCTCCATAGCAACCGGTCCATAGCAACCACTCCATAGCAACCAGTCCATAGCAACCAGTCCATAGCAACCAGTCCATAGCAACTGTCCATAGCAACCCTCCATAGCAACCCTCCATAGCAACCACTCCATAGCAACCAGTCCATAGCAACCAGTCCATAGCAACCAGTCCATAGCAACTGTCCATAGCAACCCTCCATAGCAACCCTCCATAGCAACCACTCCATAGCAACCGTCTATAGCAACCAGTCTATAGCAACCAGTCCATCGCAACCAGTCCATAGCAACTGTCCATAGCAACTGTCCATAGCAACCAGTCCATAGCAACCAATCCAGAGCAACCGTCCATACCAACCACTCCATAGCAACCAGTCCATAGCAACCAGTCCATAGCAACCAGTCCAGCAACCGTCCATAGCAACTGTCCATAGCAACCGTCCATAGCAACCAGTCCATAGCAACCAGTCCATAGCAACCACTCCATAACAACCACTCCATAGCAACCATTCCATAGCAACCCTCCATAGCATCCAGTCCAAAGCAACCAGTCCATAGCAACCGTCCATAGCAACCATCCATAGCAACCGTCCATAGCAACCAGTCCATACCAACCGTCCATAACAACCCGTCCATAGCAACCAGTCCATAGCCATCAGTCCATAGCAACCCTCCATAGCAACCAGTCCATAGCAACCCTCCATAGCAACCAGTCCATAGCACCCAGTCCATAGCAATCTGTCCGTAGCAACCACTCCATAGCAACCACTCCATAGCAACCATTCCATAGCAACCCATCCATAACAACCCTCCATAGCAGCCAGTTTTTGATGGGGCAAATAGGATGGTGCAGTTTTGATGGTGCAGTTTTGATGGGCTAGTTTTTGATGGAGCAGTTTTTGATGGGGCAATGGACCGAACTGGATCGGCACACGGTTGGATCACATTTACATCTCCAGGGGCACCGTCTCCAGTCAGGAGTATTGGTGGAGGCAAGACCACGCTGCACAATTTCCCCAGAAATTGTATCTTTTCTAGTTTTATTAAATTATATTATTTTCTATTCTATTATGTTTTGTTCATAACGGGCATTTCAGAAGAGGGCAATATGCTTTCTATATTATTCTGTTCTATTCTTTTAAAATATTTTAAATTCAAATTTCAGAAGACAGCTACATTCTTTCTATTTTTTCTATTCTATTATTTTCTTTTTAAAATACATTTTTTGAAATTTATATTAGAATTGTGGAAGACAGATGTTTTTTTTTCTATTTTTTAATTCTATTTGAAATGCAAATTTTGGAAACCATCTACATTCTTTCTACTTTATTCTATTATAATATATTCAAAATTTGAAATTTGAATTTCTAAATTCAAATCGTGAAAGTCACCTATATATTTTTATATTTTATTTATTTTTATTTTAAATTTGAATTGTGGAAGAAGGCTATGTTCATTTGATTCTATATAAAATTAGATTTTCTCAATTAGATTTTCAGAAGGTGGCTATATGTTTTCTCTTTTACTCTATTCTATTCAATTCAAAATTCAAATTTTGAACAAAAACCAGGGGCCCCTGATTCACAAAGGAGATACAACGGAGTATCTCAGATACTCCGTCGTATCTCTCGGAGTATCTATGTGACTGATTCAGAGAACCAGTTACGCATAGATCTCCCTGAGATCCGACAGGTGTAATTGAATTACACTGTCGGATCTTAAGGATGCAATTCTAGGCCGGCCGCTAGGTGGCGATTCCATAGAATATGCAAATGAATACTTACGGCGATTCATGAAAGTCCGAACGGCCCGTCGATCTAAATCTACGTTGTTTCCGTCGAGTTACGCCACGTAAAACTAGGGCTGAGCCCTAGCACTCTTAAGCCATGTAAAGTATGGCCATCGTTCCCGCGTCGAAATTTAAAAATCAACGTCGTTTGCGTAAGACGTCCGTGAATGGCGCTGGACGCCATTTACGTTAACGTCTGAGCAAATGACGTCGGTGCGACGTCAGTTAGCGCAATGCACGTCGGGTAATTTACCCGACGGAGCATGCGCAGTACGTCCGGCGTGGGAGCGCGCCTAATTTAAATGGGACGAGCCCCATTCGATTGGGCCCGCCTTGCGCCGGACGGATTTAAGTTACACCGCTGCAAATTTCAAGGTAAGTGCTTTGTGAATCGGGCACTTAGGCATGAAATTTGCGGCGGTGTAACTTAAATCGTTTAAGTTACGTTGCGCCAGGGCTACGAGAATCAGGCCCAAGATTCTTTCTATTTAATTCTGGTCATTTATTTTCTAAATTTGATATAAAAATTTCGGAAGATGGTAATATTCTATTTTATTCAATTCTATACTTTTCTATTCAAAATTCATAATAATTTATTATTTTATATTTGAAATACAAATTTCAGAAAATGGCTATATTCTGTTTTATTCTATTCAAAATTCCAATTTGGGAAGACGGTTATATTCTTTCTACTTTGTTCTACTCCATTATATTTTAATCTATTCAAATTTTGATTTCCAGAAGACGGATATATCCTTTCTTTTAAATGTAATTATATTTGTAATTTTAAAATCAAATATTGGAAGACAGTTATATTCTTGTATTTTATTATATTATAATCTTATCTATTATCTATTCTATTCTTTTATATTCGAATCTGTTATTTTTTCCATTCTTTTATATTCCTTTATTTTCTATTTGATGTGTGTTTGTTTTATGCTATTCTTTTATATTGTATTTGATTATTTGCATACTTTTTATTCTATTCACTCCTATATTATCATATTATATTCTATTATATTAGTTTCCATTCTATTCAATTTGATTCTTTTTATTATGTTCTATTCTTTTCTATTGTGTTCTATTCAATTCTTTTATATTCAATTTGATTCTTTTTTTATTCTCTTTATTCTATTCAATTATTTTTCATTCTCTTTATTCTATTCTATTCTATTTTATTATATTTTATTCAGCTTTGCCCTATTATTTTCTATCCTACTAGCTCAAGTAGGAATCATAGTTTTTTCTTTTAAACCTTAATGTTATTACATTGGTCTACACATTTGGGGAAATTATCACCCTGTGAGATAAAATGTGATAATTCTTACATATTTTGATGAGATGAATTAGAAAACAGATGATAAAGGTGCTGGTTGGCTAAAGTTTTCCAGATATTTCACAATAAATATTTATACACAGAGGAGTATATTTCCCTACAAGGGGGGAGGAGTCTGATGGTCATGATGTCTCGTAACTTCTCCACAAAGTACGGAGAACAATGAAAATGGCACCACATGGAAGTATAAATGTATCTTCACTGTGACACTAAAGATTATTACCTGACTGTAATTTATTCTTCTTTTATTACAAGGTACATTTGTCTTGGTCAGAGTTGTGTAATTGTTGTGTGATATTTTCCCTCAGAAGACAATTTCGAGAAATGTGTTAATCCGGAAATATCCAAACAAATGAAAACCATTTAAAAAAAAATCAGAATATTGGTAAATATGAATCTTTGAAAAATCATAAATTCGGAAATTCGGAAGTTTGAAATTTGAGAATCTGAAAACCCAAAAATTGGAAAATATCAAATAATAACTAACTGAGGGGGCGTGGCCAGGCAGCGGATGTAGCCGGACGTGTCTGAAGTGAGCTCCGCCGAAAATCCTTCTAATCATCCTGCGGAAGAAATCTATACTCACCCACAGCCACACCGGAGGATTCCTTGTTGCTCGGGGAACACGTACATACCTTTCCTGGTGCCCTGGTCCCGCGATGTCGTCCGGCAAACGGCAGCTGGTGAACAAGCCAGCAGAGCTCATGGTCCAAAATGGCGCGTATGCAGGCCGCACAGCGAGGGAGAAGCACCGCGAGGCAGCCGAAAAGCTGTTCTCTAAACCGCTATTGAAAGAACCAACGGCTTCCTCCAGCACTCCGGAGGACTCACCGAGCGGAGGATCCGAAGCGGATGACACAGTGCCCCTGGAGGACTCGGTGCAGGCCGGACTACTATGGGACACAGTGAGTACTCCAGAGCAGGCCCCAGATAAGACACAGGGCCCAGGGAGTCCTACCATAGAGGGAGAACCCACGCTGAGAGACATATTTACTGCAGTCACTTCATGTAATGTATCCCTGGCAGTACTAACCACGGAAGTAAAAGGGATGAAGTCAGAAATCTCATTTCTCAGACAGGATGCCCAAAAAATGAGAGAAAGAACCTCGGCATTAGAGGAAAGGGTGTGCACCATTGAGGATGACATGGGGCCTATGCAGAGGGACCTTGCCTACAATAACCATTTAATAGACCAACACTCTTCTCGTTTGGAGGAATTAGAGAACAGGATGAGAAGAAATAACGTAAGGGCTATAGGCCTACCTGAGAAAATGGAAGGAAAAAATCCTGTGGAGTTCATTGAGAAGTGGCTGATCGCAGCTTTTGGAAGAGAAGCATTTTCCCCTATGTTTTCTGTTGAACGGGCACACAGGGTGCCATCTAGACCCCCACAGCCTGGAGCACCGCCTAGACCATTCCTGTTTAAATTCCTACATTACCGGGACAGGGATGCCACTTTATACAATGCCAGAATTAATCCGGCAGCACTGAAGATTGACAATACTAAAGTCTCCCTATTTCCGGACTTTTCTGCTGAGCTACAGAAGAAGAGAAGCAAGTTCCTGGATGTGAAACGCCGCATGAGGGACCTTGACCTGAAATACGCCATGTTGTACCCGGCCCGCCTTCGGGTAGAGGTTTTTGGTGCTGTCCAATTTTTTGATTCCCCGGCCACTGCAGCACATTGGCTGGATCGTGAAGAGCAATCAATCAAAGAGGCGAGGGGTAGACGACCGGCAGACTGAAAAAAGTTTACTTTGATGACCCAGCATATTATATGCTCACTTTCCAAGTTGCCTTTGTAAGGCGGTTTTTGTTCACTTTGGTTACTAAGGCCCAGAGTTTTGCTGTTGAGAAGCTCTAAGACACTGTGGTGCGCTTTCACTGTTGCCCCCAATAGGGTTGTTTCAGGCCCTAACTTGCCCCCTGGCAGATTTTCGTTAGCCATGTTGGCTACACTACATATGGTACTAAGGAGCGATGATCCCGCCACGCTCTGCTCTCAGGAAACTGTTCTATATACTTTTTTATTGTTTTTTCTACTTTTTTTACTATTTTTTCTATGCTCTCCCTAGCCTATAGCCCACATGATTACGAAATAGTGATCCCTTACTGCAGTAGACATGGGTCCCAGAATGGTAGTATGCTTGTGATATGCCTCTAACCTCCAAGATGATCAAAGATGATGCTTTAGATAATTTTTACTTATACGTGATAAGATTGTATTCTCCTACTGATATTAAGATTCCGGTAGTATGCCTAATATAACTAGGTGTCTGTCGTGGAATGTCCGAGGCCTGAATAGTCCGGTGAAGCGCCTTGAGGTACTGCGCACTATTAAAAGACTGGGCGCTGAGGTAATCTGATTACAGGAGACTCACCTCCCCCCGGGTTCTACCCCAAAACTGGCGACTAGGCAATTTTGCCACCAATACCATTCTACCCACACGGTTTACTCGAGAGGAGTGAGTGTCCTGATCCGTAGTGGTACCCAGTATACACTTATAAAGGTTAAGATGGATCCCGAGGGCAGATATGTCTTTTTATATTGTTCCCTTTATGGGGTTAAATGTGTGTTAGCGGGAGTGTATATCCCCCCACCATTCTCATCTAACGTATTGAAAACACTGGCTGAATTTGTGTCCTGTTTTCCTGGTATTCCAGTCCTAATACTAGGGGACTTTAATAACCTAATGGATCACGAGAAGGACAAACTTAAGACTGGTGCGGGACAGGGGGGGCAGGATAGGAAGGGTCCCACACCTTTTGCCCGTTTAATTGAGGAGTTAGGCCTATTCGATGTCTGGAGAATGCATAACCCTGATACTAGAGTTTATTCCTGTAGGTCAGCTTCCGTAGGGGGATTGTCAAGGATAGACATGGGTTTCGGTAATGGTCTATTACTACCATTGGTACGGAACTCGGCATATCACCCGAGACACACCTCTGATCATTCCCCGTTTATGGTAGATCTGGGCCTGGGTGAAAGAAGAGGTAAAACACTGTGGAAACTCAACCCGTTCTGGTTGTCTCTTATTCCGGAACCAGACCCAATCCCGGCGTTACTTAGGGAGTTCTTTAGGGATAACTTAGGCACGGCGGAAATTCAAGTGGTGTGGGATGCGGCTAAAGCCTTTATGAGAGGCCAATTTATCAGAACTATTAACCAAATCAAATCGGGCACTAAGGAATGGGAGACACGGGTGTTAGAGGAAGCTCGCAGTTCAGAGGCAGCCTATGTGGCAGACCCATCTAATGATGGCATAAAAAGAAAGTGGATGGCCTCCCATACCATGCTTAAAGACCTATCGTTTCAACTTGCAGAAAACAAAAGGTTCT
Source organism: Rana temporaria (assembly GCF_905171775.1). NCBI lineage: Eukaryota > Metazoa > Chordata > Amphibia > Anura > Ranidae > Rana > Rana temporaria. The sequence goes on along the minus strand of NC_053489.1, from coordinate 3,869,535 downwards.
TCTTACAACAGAGACACTTTGAGGAGGGGGAAAATACAGGTCATATGCTGGCGATCCTGGCTAGATCACAGCAACCCCCCTCTCATATCGCAGTGGTAGCGGATGCGGGGGGGACACTATGCCACTCCACACGTTCCATTATAACTTGCTTCCAAGAATTTTTCCAAAACGTATACTCATCTAAGGTCTGCCCCACTAGTGAACAGTTGCACTCTTTCTTGGATAAATATCAGCTACCAAAATTTCCTGGGTCGGATGTAGCCATGCTTAATGCTCCCCTTACCAGTGAGGAACTTTTGGAGGCACTGGCGCAGGCACATAATGGGCGAGCGCCAGGCGCTGACGGTCTTCCCTCTGAGGTTTATTGCAGATACTCTGAGCAACTCATCCCCATTTTGTTAAAAGTTTATAATACAGCTTTTGAAACTGGAGTACTACCCCCGTCTATGAATGAGGCCCTGGTTGTGGTTCTGTTGAAGCCTGGTAAGGATCCTCTCTCACCAGACTCCTACAGACCGATCTCTCTTTTGACATTAAATTGCTGGCTAGAGTTCTGGCCACCAGACTCTCCAAATGTATTCATCAAGTAATACATAGGGATCAGTCGGGTTTCATCCCTACGAGGTCCACAGCACAAAACCTGCGTAGGCTATTCCTAAATATGCAGGTGCCGGTGGACAACCCAGGCAATAGAGCTATATTCTCTCTAGATGCGGCCAAGGCATTTGATAGTGTTGAATGGCCTTATCTTTGGGAGACTCTGCATAGATTTGGGGTGGGACCATCCTTCCTAAAATGGGTCCAACTACTGTATAGCTCCCCGACTGCAAGAATGAGAATTAATGGGGAGGTCTCTGACTCTTTCAGGCTCTTCCGGGGTACGCGGCAGGGGTGCCCCCTGTCACCCCTGCTGTTTGCCCTGGCCCTAGAGCCCTTGGCAATACATATGAGAGCTTCACCCGACATTACAGGCTTCATCAGGGGTGCAGGGCGGGATGTCATCTCTCTATTTGCAGATGATACACTGCTGTATTTAGGTGACACTCAAAAGTCGCTGAGGAATGCGATGACCTTGATCGCAGACTTCGGCGAACTATCAGGATTCAGCATTAACTGGAACAAATCAGTACTTATGCCTCTAGACCCCCTAACAGACAATCTGCCTGACTGCGCCAGGGATATTGTGGTAGTAAATGAGTTTAAGTACTTGGGAATTCTGGTCACGCCTGACCCTTCCCAATATCTCTCTTTGAATCTGGCACCATTGCTACAAAAATTCAGACAGAAATGTGCGTCCTGGAAAAAACTTCCGTTATCAGTTACAGGCAGAGCGAACCTCATTAAAATGGTGTGGGCCCCCCAGCTTCTGTATGTTTTCCACAATACCCCGATTTGGATTCCCCACAGGTGGTTTGCTCAGATAGATGCCCAGTTCAGAGATTTAATTTGGGGTGGCAAGGTGGCACGTATAAAACTTACCACACTACAACTAGCCAAGGACCAAGGTGGCCTAGCTGTCCCTCATGCCCGCTACTACTTCATAGCATCACAAATACAGCATCTAGGAGACTGGGGGAGGTAGACCTCGGAGACCCAATACGAGCCATACTACTCCCGTCGGGGTCAATGCTACCGGCGGTGTCTTACTTGGAAGCAGGGCTCACACACCTTGACCAGTCCTTACCTACAGTGGTGCTACTGAATACGCTGTGGAAATACGTTCGTTCCAGTCTCAATGTCAGGGGGGTATGCCCCTTTACTCCCATTTGGAAAAACTCCTACTACAGGGAACTTTTTAAACTAGAAGGCTTCAGGACCTGGGTAAATGCAGGCATACACTATATCACACAATTGTTTAGTGGCCCAATCCTCAAATCTTTTGTTAATCTGCAGGAAGAGTATGGTCTGGACAGAACTCAGTTCTATAAATACTTACAACTAAGACATGCAGCCCAGAGGGAAATCAGGCTATCTCCAATTTTGCTAGTGTGGCACCCCCTTCATAATGATGTACTTTTTAATGTAGACAAGAAGGGCATGATTTCTCTAGTATACTCCAGACTGCTTAATGTAACCCATGATGCATCGGTATTACCATGTAGGAAAGGGTGGGAATCGGACCTAGGTCCCATCGACGGGGATACATGGGAGCTGTGTTTGACCTCTGCCCCACTGGTCTCGGTATCGGCGCAACACAGACTTTCTCATCTATTTCTGATCCATAGAGTATATAGAACACCCACTCGTCTACATAAATGGGGTATAAGGGACTCCCCAATATGCCCAAAATGTAATGTGCAGGAGGGAGATTTATTACACATGATGTGGAAGTGTCCAAAACTCTTCCGATACTGGAACTATGTTATTGATACTATATCCCAGGCGTATGGCTTTCCGTTGCCTCATGACCCGGTGGTGTGTCTGCTGGGTGGCCTCGAGATACCCTCGCTGTCTCCCAGTGGCCATACAGCAGTACTTAGACTACTGTATGTTGTTCGCAAGGCCATCGCCAGATATTGGATCACTCCCTGAGTGCCTTCAGAGGGTCAATGTGTAAAGCTGGTAAATAACCTACTGATAAGGGAAAAAGTCACATACCAACATAGAAATGCTCTTAAGAAATTCTACTCATTATGGCAACCCTGGTTGGATATACCAGGCCTGGGCCCCACGCAATTGATCATGGAAAGGCTATTACAGGGATAAAGAGGTAGGATATGAGGGGAGATGGGCTGGCAAAATGTGGGATGAATAATGTTCAAATAGTTTTTGATCCTTGGAGCAGAGTGTGGGGCGAGGGAATCAGAATCAGGAGGTGGTTTATGAATCAATGTGATTGTTACAAATGTAAGTGTTATTTTTTGTGCTATGGTGGGGTAGATTAAACAATTATTGCAATCAGAGTGTAGGGTAATACAGGATAGCCGGCCAGGATGCAAATTAAATAATATTATAGCTGAAGTACAGGTAGACTCTGGTTTTTCCTTGGCTCCGGTTTAGGGGGGGTAAGCTCCTCCCATGTTTGATATAGCTCAAGTAATTACAATTGCACGAAGTTTACCTGCCTTTATCTTAAATCAGCATATGATTACCCTGCATGTATTGATACTGTCTGTGTATGTATCCTAAAGTATTGTTTGACTATTTTTTGCATCAATAAACCTTTTTCTTGATTAAAAAATAAATAATAACTAACTAATAATAACTCAACTATTACTAACTAATAAATTATAGGTATTGGAATCTCATTTCAAATTTGGCAGCTAGTGAACGTAACAAATACAAATGTATCAAACGTTACAAATTAAAAAAAAAAATGGATGCAAAAGTGACGTGACAAATTAATAAAAATGAAATACAATAATAATAAAGCCTTTTTATTATTATTATTATTATTTATTAATTATTTGTTACACTCCATTTGTTTAGATGCAGCATTCGTTATTTCTGATAATCTGTAACTTCGGATAAATTCATATTCGTTACGTTCACTAACAGCCAAATTTAAAAGGAAATTACAATACCTATAATTTAATAGTTATATATTATTAGTTAGTTAAAAAGTTAGAGAGTTAGTTATTCTTTCAAATTTTCTGATTTTCTTTCTTATTTTCAGATTTTGAAATTTTGAAATTTACGAATTTTGAAATTTTTGAATTTACAAATTCTCGAACTTACAAATTTGCAAATTTAAAAATTCCTGAATTTACCAATTGCGATCATAATGAATGACCCGATAAAAAAAAAATAAACAAAAAGAAAACAAAAAAAACTTTGGCAGTGCAGACGCAATGCTGTATCCTGGCCTAGGCCAACAAGGCCCAGGCCTAGGGCAGCACTTTGCAGGGGGGCAGCACGGAAATATTCCTGCAAGTTGCTTCTAATTTTGACTGTCCTATCAGCCTGGACCACAAACCTTTCTCACTGTGCTACATGTTTGGCAGGTTATATCTTCTTAGTCCTTCTATATAAAATTATCTGAACTTTGTGCTTAAAGTAGAGCTATAAAAACAAAAACACCGGTTTGCTTTTTATTTCTGTTTCCACATCTATCGGTGTGTTTTACTGCAGCTATGGAACTGTTTGGCTATATGAACAGTAGGAATATAGACGTTGGGGGCATTTTTAGCCAGGAAGAAATTATAAACAGACAGGACATGCAAGGGTTGGTTAAACAACTAAGGCACACAATGGAAAAGCAACTGAGAGTATGGTGGGACATAGCCACCCTTGAAACATATATAAAAGAAAAAATGACCCCCAGGAGGTTACGATGGGATATACACCCGAATGACAACGTTGAGGATGCTGAGCTTATGAACGAGTGGTATTGTTTTTTTAATACATGTGAAAACGAACTTTTACATAAAATTGTTAAAAGAAGGAAGTTCAAATTAAAAACAATAGAAAAAAGTATCACAGAAATACAAAATCTTTTAACACCATTTGCAAGCCAGCAAGACTACAAAGATAAAACCAAAGAATTGCAGGATTTGATCAAAAAATATGACAGTGACATCCAGAGCAAGAAGCAAAAGAAGTTTAAGAGGGATGTACTTGATTATAAAAATATGCAGGTATACAAATGGCAAGCTTCCATGGAAAACCCGACAGAAGGGCTTGATGACACTATAACTGATGAGAGTGAACTCACAATGATAGCCAATGATGGGGCAACTAGTCCTAGGCACCCGATCATCTATACAACTACTAATGGACCTGAACAACACGGACAAAACACCCCCCACATGCCAAGATGGCAGCAAGGGAGACCCGAGAACAGAAGGGTTAGATACCAAGATGATTACTATAGGAGCCCCAATCCACCCAGAAGGAGGTCATTTAGCCGTAATAGGCACTCCTCAGGAAGAGACCATTACCCTACCAACACACACTATAATTATGGTAGAAATGGAGGGGATTATGAGGATTTTCACAGGGGAGGCCCCAACTCCCGCCCACCAGGAAGATGGAGACCAAGAACTGGCTACGGAAATCCAGGATGGAGAGGGATGAATGGCAACCGAGGGGCTACCCATGGAAGATCCCAAGGGAGAGGAGAAAACCCAAGGAACCAAGGACACCAAGGACAGGGAACCCACTCCAACCCATGGGACAACAGATCGCGCAATCAGGACAGAGAAATGGAACACAGCCAAAGAGAAAACGCACCAGAGGGTGCAGGGGAGGGCAGAAGAAAACGCCCAAGGCACTATTAGGTAAAGGCATATTTAATCTTAGCGACATTCAATTAACTAAGGAAGAGTTACATATCCTGGACCTGGGCCTCAAATATGCCCCTGAAAAGGCACTAGACCAATTTGAGGTCTACATAGACCTCCAGAAATTCCTTAGAAAATTGAACCTAAGAAAATTCTTTTTGACCAACCAAGATGACAACCCAATGGAAACATCTGAATATACCCAAACTAACTTAAGGAATAATTCCACATTTAACCCAAACACACCGGGGAGCCAGTGTATAGGGGCGTTCAAGAAAATGGTGGAAAGTGACCTCAGGAAATTGCAGCGGAAATTTAAAAACAAAAATAAAGATGTGTGGAAAACAATTAAGGAAATTGGCAAGAAAAAAGAAGTCATTATCAGACCGGCTGATAAGGGGGGTGGCCTTGTCATTCTTAACAAAAAGGATTATGAAGAGGAGATGGAAAACTTGCTTAAAGTTGAAAATACGTATAAGAAACTGAAGGGAAACCCCAAAATACGGTTCAACAAACTACTCGAGAAATTTGTAAAAAAGGGGAAGTCCTTAGGAATATTGAATAAAAATGAAGCCGAGTACTTAGTGTCGAACTCTACAAAAACACCGGTGCTATATTACACCCCCAAGATACATAAGAGACTTGAAAAACCTCCCGGTAGACCCATAATAAGTGGTATCAACTCCATTTTCTCCCGCCTGGGAGAGTACCTCGACACCTATCTGCAACCTATCGTTAAGTTGGGAAGATCCCACCTTCGTGACAGCCTACAACTTATTAACGAATTGCAACAGGTTGATGGTGCGGAACATCTACTCTTGGCTACTATTGATGTCAACTCCCTCTACACCAGTATATCCCAGGAGGATGGTGTCATGGGAGTAGAAAAAGCCTTACACCAACACACTAATTTAAAACAAGCACAGATTAACTTTATTGTTGAAGGGCTCAAGATGGCCATGGAGTGTAACTATTTTTGGTACCGGAACCATTACTATGTCCAAACTAGGGGGGTAGCGATAGGGGCCCGTTATGCCCCCAGCGTTGCCAACCTATTGATGGACAGCTGGGAGGAAGAATATGTTTATAGTCGTAATATCCCTCAGATTAAACTGTACAGGCGTTACATTGACGACCTTATCATCCTTTGGGATGGCACCAATGACACTTTCCAGGCATTTCTATCTAATTTGAATACCAACAGATATGGCCTCACCTTTACTGGCAAATGTAGTACAGAATGCATAGATTATCTTGATCTACAGATTTACAAGGAGGGCTCAGAATTACATACAAGAACCCACTTTAAAACCACCGACCGCAACGGATACATCCCATCCACCAGCTGCCATCACCCGAGGTGGAAAGCCAATATACCAAAAGGGCAACTGATGCGACTTCGGAGGAATTGCAGTTCTGTCACTGAATTTCAAGCACAAGCTGACATAATCATTGACCGGTTTAAAGAAAAAGGATATAAAGAGGCAAATCTAATGAAATTAAAAGACGAAGTGACAAACATGGACAGGAACAACATGCTGTCAGTTAACAAAAAGAATAAAAATAACAAAACTGATGTAGCCTTTATTACCGGCTTCAACTCCCAATACAAAGACTTCGAGCACATAGTAAAAAAGTATTGGCCAATCCTACAGGAAGACTATGCCCTTACTAAAGTCCTGGGCAAAAAACCTAGTTTCATCTATAGACGTGCCCCCTCCCTTCGTCATCATTTGGTGCATAATGTGGTAGATCCACCCAAACAGGTCAACATCTGCCCTGATCTGAAGGGATTCTTCAAATGTCAGAGATGTCTAGGCTGCAGGGTCAGCAAAAAACAACCGAGAAGAAAAATGAGTTTTAAATCCAGAAATGACTTCAAAGAATACAAGATCAAAGAACTCATCTCCTGTGACACAACACACGTGACTTATGTCATCGAGTGCCCGTGCCACCTGCAATATGTGGGTAGAACCACACGACCCCTGAAGATAAGAATCCGGGAACACATCAATAGGATTAAAGCAGGTTTTCCCAAACACCATCTCTCACGCCATTTCAAAGAGTTCCACCACCAAGACCCTACTGGCCTGATCTTCTATGGTATCGATACCATAAAAGATAACTGGAGGGGAGGAAATAAGACCACTGCAATATCCCAAAATGAGACCAGTTGGATCTACCGCCTGGGTTCGCTTGCACCCCACGGGTTGAACAAGGACATTGACCTTAATTGTTTCCTTGCCAACCCCTAGATCCAGGGTTCTCAAGATGACTCACCTAGGGTACACAAGGCTATGGAGTGCCCTTGTTGCTTACTCTCCAGCTATGGGGACCATTAATAGTATTCGACTCTAGGAACCCTTCTCCAGCATGTCATTTGTTGGGGTCTGTTACCTGGGAAGCTTTGTCATACTACACCCCTGATAGGCCTACGTTTCCTTTTAGGGTAGGCATCATCTTTGTTTGATGTTTAATGGTCACACCCCCTCATTCATATAATTTACCCTATGATGCTAGTGCTGTACACCTCAGCACCCATGAATCCTATACTCTACCTCCTGCTTTCCATTTTAGATACAGGTTATGCTACCCATCCTGCCTCTCCATCTTTGCTCATAGGTATATCACTGTTTGTACCTACACTTACACCTCCAGGTTAACCTTCATCCTACCCCTGGGGTGCTCACTCTGTTTGGAGCAACATCATTATACTATGTATTTTAATTTGAAACCTTTACTCTGAAACATATGTTCCCCTCTGTTTGCATTCCTCCATAAGTACTATGACCTGTTTACTAGGACTCACCTGCAATGGGCACACCTACAGTTCATAGAGCTTATATGCATTATTGTACCTGTTCTGATTAACTTAATGTCTCTACTCATGATTTTTAGTTTATTTACACAGATTTGATTTGTTCACATATATATATACCATAACCTTATCTCGCACTGGTATTGCATATGAGAGAAGCATATGAACCCAGTGCTGATATAAGCCATATAGTTAAACTGAGATGTCACCGTATGGAGTGTTATGTCATGTCCGTATAAACTTATACACACCATGGAAACTGTCACCGTATGGAATGTTATGTTATGTCCGTTTAAGCTTATGCACACCATGGAAATTACAATTGCATTTACCCAGGGACTCCTGCCAAAATGATCCGATCGGAAGGGATTTCCCCATCAAAATCATGATTGGTGAACGCCGCTTAGTGGGAGGGTTTTCCATGGTGACGCTGGCTATATTAACCATCAGTAGCGGTATGCGTGTACCCGCTTCAGAAGACGTAAGAGAACGAAACGTGCGTAAAGCGGATACACGCACGCCCGCACGCACTTCCTGGACTAACCAGCTGTTCACCTGGTGGAACGCACGCCGTTCCCATGCTGGCTCTGATCTTTATTTGTGGAGCTTGTGCTGTGCTGGGAAGCTTGTTATTACACAGATAACTGTCTGCTTGTATCCACAAGCATTCTATCTGGCCCCCGTTTTTATTTCATTTTTTAATCCATTTTTATATATATTTTTTACTTTTCTTTTTGTTTATATACATTTGTATACATTGTTTCAGTATAAGCCTATGGCTGTACTAATAAACTTACCCACTGGAACCTGAACCTACTACTCTATGAGACCCCTTTTTTTCATCCCCTGGAGGAATCTGGCCACCCAGGACCTTTTTGGTACCAGCTGGACCGTAGGACCTACTAGGAGAGCGAGGACCCGAGTCGGTTGGATATCTTCTATGCACTTTACCCCTGCAGGGGTGAGGGCCTCTGGTGAGTAGGGACCCAGGAGGGGGAGGACCGGATCCACTTCGCATCACTGCACTACTGCATATTGTGATCACCTATCTACTTGGAAAGTCACATTGTCACCATTATCACTCTGGACTGCTGTTAATTTATCTAATATTGGTTTACACACCCGGATTGTTGTTTTTTATATATATATTTTTTATATATATTTTTTTCTGAACTTATAGACATTCTTTGGATTTTTTGGATTTTTTACTTTTTTGGACACATTTTTTGGCACTCATGCTGTATGCTATCACTTTTCAGTATTAATACTTTTATCCAACGTTGTACATACTAATTTGTATATTTGTAGCATGTGGTCTTAGCCACACCTAAGTTATTTATTTTACCACTGGCACATCACACATTTTAAGAGGCACTATATTTAGGACACATATATCACTTATTGTTTTCGAGGTCCATATAGCTTGTTCATACCACCTCTGGGTAATACCAGCCTCCACTTAGACAGCGCCACCACCCCCACACCATTGCCCATTAAAGTAGAGCTATAGGCAACACTTTTTTTCCATTTTGGATAGAGTAAGGGGGGGTTAGAGCCCCTGTCAGTTTTATATTTTACCATCCCTGTCCCATTGCAGAGATTTCCCTTCACTTCCTGCCCCATATGCAAATTAAGGGAATCCAATGCCCCCCCAGGCTCTAAGAACTAGTGCCCCCACTCAAAAATTTCAGGGTGGGTCTTAAACAGAAAGGGGTGTGGCCATGACATGAAGGGGTGGGTCATATTTAAATTAGGGGGTGCACAAGTTTAGTCAGGCCTAAGATAGCACAAAACCTAAATACACTACTGTGCACACGTCTAGCCAAGATGCCTCCTAACTGTGTAAACAACACAGATAACTTCTGATACATTTGTGACAATGTTACATTTGCACCTCAAAAGTGACAGCAGTGGTAAAAATGCATACTTTTTTTAATGCAAAATATGGGATCAGGACAAGAGTCGGGCCCCTCATTGTTAAATTATATGTGGAACTTAACATGGTCCCCCAATTGTAAAAGGGATCTTAACCACTTGCTTACCGGGCACATATACCCCCTTCCTGCCCATGCAGAATTTTAGCTTTCGGCTATGCGTCATTTTAAATTAAAATTGCACGGTCATGTGACGTGCCTCCCAAACAAAATTGGCGTCCTTTTTTCCCCACAAATAGAGATCACCTCTGCGGTTTTTATTTTTTGCGCTATAAACAAAAAAAGAGCAGTTTTGAAAAAAAAAACACAATATTTTTTACTTTTTGCTATGATAAATATCCCACTTAAAAAAAAATAACTATTTATTTTTTCTCAGTTTAGGTCGATATGTATTCTTCTACATATTTTTGGTATTTTTTTTTTAGCATTAATGGTGGCGATCTGCGATTTTGTCAGGACTGCAATATTATGGCGGACACATCGGACACTTTTGACAATTTTTTTGGGACCATTCACATTTATACAGCGAACAGTGCTAAAAATATGCACTGATTACTGTATAAATGTGACTGACAGGGAAGGGATTAACACTAGGGGGCGAGGAAGGGGTTAAATGTGTACCCTGGGAGTGATTCTTACTGTGGAGGGAGGGGACTGACTGGTGGAGGTGATCAATGCTGTGTCCCTATGTACAAGGGACACAGCATCAGTCTCCTCTCCCTGACAAGACGTGGATCTCTGTGTTTACATACAGAGATCCACGTCCCTGCTCTGTCACTGACAATCGCAGGTACCTGGCGAACATCGCGGCTGCCAGACATGCACATCGGCACGCGTGCGCCCCCCAGTGGCCGGAGGACCCGGGGCCGTAAAAAGACAGCCTCCCAGACTTATAGAGCCACCTTGAGGCCGTCTTTTTACTATAGCCCGGGTCAGAAGTAGTTAAAAAAAATCCAAACGTCCATCCGCACTGCGTCTTTTACCCCATGGTGTATAATCGCACATCCCCCTCATAATTTTGAATTATTTTGATGCAATTTTGACCTGAAATTTTATCTTGGAAACTGGAGCCAATGAATACTCAGGACTTTGTTTTCCTTTATTAGTGACCCAATTCTGGTAAAATTTTGCTACTTTCATTTCCTTTCCTTTCTACTCTTTGTAGTCCAGTGTTATTGTAATATGTTTCTATTTCAAATTCACATTAATTTTGTTATAATTTATTAGCTGACATTTGTTATGATTGTGATTTGGAAATTCAGAGACATCCGAATCTCCAATTAATGAAAATGTTGTCTGAATTTTGATGTGTAAATAAATGAATTGCACATGTCTAGTGTCTACATGGAAGACTCTCCTCAGTGCAAAACACATAAAGGTTCTCTTGGAGATCACAAAACAATCCCCTGAAGAAATCTCAGACTGTGAGGACCGAGATTCTCTCATCTGATGAAACCGAAATGGAAATGTTTGGCCTCAATTCTAAATGTTATGTCTGGAGGAAACCAAGCCGTGCTCATTACACATGTGTGATTTGTTTCGGTGTGAATACAAATTCTGACAAATTTTTGGTTATTCAGAGATGCGGCTGTATCTGAATCTCTGAATAAAATTGTAACAGATAGTAACACATTTTGTTGAAATTCATTAAATTTAATTTTGTAATAAATTCCAAATTTTCATACAAGTCGGAACAGTTGAAAAATGATCGACCGATTTAAATTCTGTGTGAAGATTGGAATAGCTGGTTGTTAAGCAGCGGGCCAGTAACCCGGCCACCATGTCTTTAACAACTGATGACTCATCAGCTGTCCACGGGTTTCCCCACTGCCAGCTGAAATGTAAACAACAAAATGCTGAAAAAACAATAATCGCGTGGGGTCCCCAAAAAAACATACCAGGCCCCTATCTGAACATACAGCCCAGCAGGTCAGGAAAGAGGGGGACGAGCAAGTGCCACACCTCCTGAACCATACCAAACCACATTCCCTCAACATGGGGGGTGCTTTGGGGTGGGGGGCTCTGATTTGTCCCAATATAACCTAGCATCATGGAGCAATTCATTCTTAAATTCCTAATAGAAGCAATGTAGCCATTAATCAGTGCTCAGCACTCTGCTCTCCCCTCTTCCTGTGTACCTGATCTGTGTTTACATTAGAGATTAGAAGTCTGGCAGGCTGTAAAACATGGAAGGTGGATCAGAATGAAACTACTTCTGTTTATGCAATTTTACCCATTGAAAATAAAAATAATATTTTTATAAAACAAATATTTTTCATTACTTGTAAGCTGCGTATAAGCCATTAGAGTATCTTGCTTTTTGTTACAGGCATATGGGCAGAACCTTTGCTAGGATTTTAATGTCCACATGTAGTAGAGAAATTGGGCGATATGATTCGGGGTAGTGAGGTCCTTGCCCAGTTTAGGGATCACAATATTCAAGGCCTCCCTCATGAAGTCTGGTAGGACAGCCGCTTCAAAGATATATTTGTACAGGGACAACAATTCAGGGACTAAGACCTTTGAATAGGCAGCATAGAAGTCAAGGGGAAGGCCGTCTCATTTAGAGGCTTTAGCAGGGGCAAGGGTGGCAGTTGCAGTGGCAATTTAATCCGTGTAGAGGGGGACTCAAGGGTAGAGTGTCCAAAGTAGTATTGGTCACTTGTGAGGAGTATAAGGATTTATAATATAAACAAAATTCTGCAGAAATCAGCAATGGACCAGTAATTTGGGTGCCCTGCATTTCCAACAAAATAACAACCTACAGTCTTAGTGTGCCAATTAATCCAGCAATTTACCAGACCTGTGGAAAAGGGTTTACAGGACACTAAATGAAGATAAAAATACCAAAAGTGGGCACTCAGGATCTCAGGAATAGGACAGACTGGAAGCAGAGCTCAGCACATGTGTACCCTACTCCAAGCCACGCCCCTCACCCACCACCCACTGTGTTTATTGACCCATTTAAATTATTTTGTCTCTCAGTATTTAGACATGTACTGTAACTGAAGCATGCTGACATATTTCAAAATATTTCAAAAAATTGTTAGGGATGAAGTTCGACTTCACCACTACAATGAATTCTCGGCAATTCCCCGGCATTCACAAAGTTTGCACATTTTAGACATTTGGCTGATAAGTTTGCAGGTTCACCAACAGAAATAAGGGGCAACCTATAATGCAGTGCATACTTATTGCCTCTAGCCATCTGAGTCAGAAGAGCCAATAATGTAAAGGAATGGATAACCCAAACCTCTTCTTATATAAGGGTGGCCTTACAGCAGCCATATTGTCAGTGTGTGTCGGAATTGTTAGGGACATCTGACAATTCTGTGTAGGGAGAGATTTTTTATTTTGTCATTGGTACATCTTTTGACCTCTGCATCAGAAAATGTCAGCTTATAGACCTTGCCTTGTCCCACTACACAATGTGATATCAAATACAAAAACAGGTCTACAATACCTTCTGCTGGATCACAGATTTATTGTCAAAGTAGAAGTCACAAAAAGTCAGACATCAATATAGAGACCTTGGCTCGCCACAGAAAGGTTTTTATCCTGATTTCAAATTGTCAAATTCTCATTAGGATACTGAACAGCATACAGTGTAAAATTGTCCAGCAGCAAGATCGTTTTAATTGAGGATAATAGGCCTAACTGGTGTATGCCTAACTTTTATCTTATCAGTTGGGATAGGGGGTTTGGTGAATGATGGGCGGTGGATTAGGTGCACACTGTTCTTGCACTTAGTCTTTCAAACAATCCAGTGGCAGTCTTCAAACAAAAGGAAGCTTAAAGAGCAGACTGGCAGTAACATGCTAATATTCTAATTTATGCACTGCCATGGGGGACATGTACCGATTGAAAAAATAAATAAAACAATAATAATAATAATAATAATAATAATAATAATCTATCTCTACACAGAAGTGTCAGATGTCCCTATCAACACTGATAATAAAGCTGCTGTGACCCCACCCATCCATCGATACGATAGGTCATCCATTCATTCATCCATTCCTTGTGTACCGCATTAGAGGTTGTTCTCTATGTTGGTGGTGAACCTGCAAACTTTTCAGCCAAAAGTTTGTGATTCTCAGACTTTATGAATCCCAGAGATTCACCACAAATCTATGGTAACTGCTGAACCTTATCCCTACACCTGTATTTATACAGAATAATAATAATAATAATAATAATAATAATAATAATAATAATAATAATAATAATAATAAACATGGCAGTCTTGGTCATCAAACTTCTCATTTTTACAGTTTCATGTACAATATGTCATAATGGTATTTTTATAACCTTCACTATCTACGGTGCTGACAAAGATGGATTCTGTGTATTTTAGGTTTGGCTTATTTTTCTTACTCTATAAGCAGATTCATATTCCAGTCTATAAGTAATAAATAACAGAATTATTCTTTATAAACCTGACACTCTCACAGCCTTCAGCAGAGCCATGAAGTCAGTGTCAGGATCCTGGGCTGCTGTCAGTGATGATGAGGTCGGGAGAAGAGGAAGAAGTCATTGGAGTCTATCAGAGACTCGGCCATGTTGTCTTCAGATATCCACTTAGAATATTGTGGTTGTTGTCTTTGTGTGTGAACCCCTGCATATCTGACACCCAGAACTCTGCTCACCGCTGTGATATGACTATGAGGAATTATACATTTGAGTACAAGTATTCTCAGGATGGAGACATCATTATAGGAGGGATATTCTCTGTACATTCTGTAGTGTCAGTGTGGAGTGAGAAAGAAAGTCTTATTTATAATCTCATGTGTTCAGCGTAAGTGAAATATGAAGTGTAAATCTTCCAATCTGATCTACAGAGCTGTGTCTTTAGGAGAGATGTGTGATAATGTGCAGGACTCATTCAGTCTGTTACACGGCATTTATATAAAATCAAAGTATATCCTTCAATGTGTTCATGAAAACCCACGTATGGCCCATTCTATTGCCAGTTGTTAATGCTCACATTTATTTATTATGAATAGCTGCCAATGTAACACAGTGGATGAAAAAACATGCAGGACTCCTTTTTTAATAAGGCAGCACAGCTTAGAGTTACAATGAATTGGGGGTAATTCACAATGAATGACATCACATTGCACTGCACATAGAGAAGGGGCTTTGCCATGCATTGTTATGTGTTAAGGTGTGCATTTTTACGACAATACACAAGTGTGAATGGGACCTTGAATGAGTTTGGCCCTTAATGACTCCATATTGTTTTTTTTTCACTTTTGAATAGAGTTGGGAAGGATAAAGAATCCCGGTCAGGTTTTTACTGCTATCTGGGGCTCCATAAATGAGATTCCCCTCACAGAAATACTATATATTGTTATTGTGGTACCTTAAAATGCATGCCTCATAAATTGAAAACCACGGCTATAACTCATATAAATTCAGGAACAATTACATTTCATTATATGTTTCATGCAGCAATACACACGGCCACCAATCCCACCATAGATCTGCAGTTGAAATGTGTTCTACATTTTGCCATAAATAATTTCTGCTTGAATCCTTGTCCTGTAGACCAATGAAAAACTCTCCATTTCCTGCAGGGTTTACCGGAGAGAATATAGACATCTCCTGACTTTTATATTTGCTATTAATGAGATAAACCGCAGTCCAGATATTCTTCCCAACATAACTCTGGGATATCATGTGTATGATTCTTGTGGACATGTGAATAAAGCTATAAAAGACGTTCTACAGATATTGTCTGGACATACAAAGGAAGCTCCAAATTATTCCTGTATGGAGCGGGGGGCCCTGGCTGGTTTCATTGGAGATCTCAATTCTGACACCACTCTCCAAATGGCCCAGCTGCTGAATCTATATGGTTACACCCAGGTAAGAAAAGAAGAATTTCCTATATTATGTAACGTCAGGACAGCGAGTCGTATTATGGTGAGGTGGGTCAAAAGGGTACAAATAACCTTGGTGGTAAAGTATAAGGTTGTTCTAAAAAAAGAAGGCAGTGCTGTGTAGGGATGGGCCAATGGTTCAGTCCAATCTTTGTCAGTTATAACATTTGAAAAATGCCTGAACCTTTGCCCATTCAGCCCCCTGATGATCATTTATAGAAGTAATATTTCAGGAATCTAGAAATCACCAAAGTCACCAATATCATTGGCTTACATGACCTATAATCCCTGGCCATGGTCATACTTGGTCATTGGTGTCATTGCTATCCCCATCCCTTTCCTGTCAAGTGTACCGGGTCTGTTGGGTTTTTAGTGTTGACAATTTCTCAGGCGGCAGACATCATAAATAAGGATGCATTTACAATGAGGAGCTTTTCTTGGGTTCTTTTTTTTTTAAGTAAAGGACTTGTCAAACATTTGTGTGTCTTTATCTATAGGTAACTTTTTTTGTCAGCGAGTAGGAGTGTTATGTCCCTCTCACTCATTCACATAGGGGGGCCCCTTTGTTTTTAAAAGCCTCCCGTGTGCAGATCCCCACAACCACCCGGCCAGGGTTGTGGAGAGAAGAACTATCTATTGGTAGATCTTGAATCTCACATATAATTGAAAGCGGACTTTTAACACAAGTTTGTTTTGTTATTGAATTATTGTATTTTATATTCCATTGAACAGTCGGGGAGATTACTGAGCACATGGTGATGTTATTGATATATTGTAAATGTAGAAGCACTGCATAATTCTATCATGTATACTGTATACAGTATATAGAGTATCAAGCCTTGTAGGTCTGAATCTGATGTCGCGTACACACGATCAGTCCATCCGATGAGAACGGTCTGATGGATTTTTCCATTGGTTAACCGATGAAGCTGACTGATGGTCCGTCGCGCCTACACACCATTGGTTAAAAAAACAATTGTGTCAGAACGCGGTGACGTAAAACACAACGACATGCTGAAAAAAACGAAGTTCAATGCTTCCAAGCATGTGTCGACTTGATTCTGAACATGCGTGGATTTTTAACCTATGGTTGTGCCTACTAACGATCGGTTAAATTTAAAACAAGTTGGCTTTTTTTTAACCGATGGTTAAATAACCGTTGGCGCCTGCACACGATCGGTTTTGACCGATGAAAACGGTCCATCAGACCATTCTCATCGTTGTAACCGATTGTGTGTACGCGACATTATATGTACTGTATTTGCTGTCAAAGTTGTTTTTGGGATTGATATAATGTTTGTACACAGTGCGAGGAAGGTATTCAGAAGACCGATCAAAGCAGATAGAAGTGTGTTTTTCTTTTTAGTTTTGTCTATAACTTTAATAAAATATTTTTTGCAAGACAGTTTAGCATTTTTAGCTAACAAAATTATATATATATATATATATATATATATATATATATATATATATATATATATATATATATATATATATATATACATATATATATATATATATATATATATATATATATATATATATATATATATATATATATATATATACACACAATGTATAAAAAGTATATCACAGATTTGTTTTCTGAAGAAATGAGTTCTGGTTGAATAGACAGACCCATAGTGGAAATGTAAACATTGATCTGGTCCATAAAGGATATACAGGTTCAGGAGCTGAGCTGGTAATTGTGTTTATACTCGGTTGTCCAACTCGCAAAAAATCAGTCTTGCAGTGGGAGTGTCTGTCCGGTAAACTGATGATCAGGAGACCCCTAGGTGGGATTACAGGAGGAAGAACTCTTAGAGGGGAATTTTTTTAAACTGGAGCAGCCAGAATCTGGGCAGTTGTGTATGACAACCAATCAGCTTCCATATTTCATCTTCAAAGCTTAACTAAACAAGCTGAAGATAGAGGCTGATTGGTTGCTCCAGATTCTGGCTGCTCCAGCTTTGATAAATCCCCCTTTTAGCCCTGGTTCACATTGATGCTACTTTGAAATCTTGCTACTTCAGGAGCGCTATTTCAAAGTACCAAGTTCAGAGCGGTTTCAGGTGCTACTCGACAGACATCTGTGTGGCTTCATGCACAGATGTCTATTGAAGTCGCACCTGAAATCGGCAAAAGTAGTGCAGGAACTACTTTTGCAAATCGGTGCGGCACCAAAAAATCGGTGTTGCGCCGATTGGAACATTGCCATTGCCTCCAATAGGCTGCAATTTGATCTCTCAAATCCCATGACAAATGGCTCCAATGTGAACCTAGGCTCAATGCCATATTATCAGCTCTCACTGCAGATTCTAATCATTTATGAAATAATAAATGTTTTCTCGTATCTTTATCTGATCAGTCTGGTGAAATAAAAGCACCACTACAATCTGCTTATACATCTATTATAGACAGATCAGATGACATGTTTTTTTGCTCTCTAAAAAAAACATTTAAACATTTTCTAAGGTTTTATTCTGTCCATTTGGATATTAAGAGTTCCACATTATTTATACAGACGGTTTTCTTTCTTTCTAGATTAGTTATGGAGCCAGAGATACTTTGCTGAGTGATAGAAAGATGTATCCAAACTTTTTCCGGACAGTTCCGGATGATGAGATGCAATATGTGGCCATAGCAAAGTTACTGGAAAGGTTGAAGTGGAACTGGGTCGGGATCCTTACATCTGATGATGAATACGGAGAGAGGGAGATCCGACATCTCAGCAAACATTTATCTGATCATGGAATTTGTATTGAATTCAAGATTCTGGTGTCTAAAGAGAATTGTGATAAAATTCCTCCAGAGCTGCGGAGCTCAACCACAGAAGTTCTTATTATTTGTGGCTCAGCTAGTATGACTTATTACAAGTTTTTGTATCATAATGTCCCTTATCACATGGAGAAAACATTTATTATACCAGATTCTTGGTCAATGACTGAAATATTTTTTGCTCTCAGTAACTGCAGCTTGGCGTTTACATTCCCCAATCTCTACATAAAGGAAATGCTGGAATATTTTTATAATATTTATCCATCCAGCCGCCCAAATGACCCCCTGATGGAAGATATTCTCATATCTGAATTGCAATGCTTTTCAAAAAACCAAATGAAAAATGTCCTAATTCCACTCACAACTGGACGTCCTCTTAGGGACTGCAGTTTGGGGAAACTTTCGCTTGATTTATATTTTCCTGATGAGAAAACATCCTATAGAGTGTATATCTCAGTCTACATTTTGGCTCAAGCATTACATGACATGGATTTCTTATTTAAAATAAATAACAAACAACCTGAAATAAATCCACACACACTAAAGTATAAGGTGAGAGCGTCCAATGAAAGTTTACTTGAATCTTTTTATACTCGGTCAGTTCAGTACTGGAACACAATGGGGGTTATTTACGAAGGCAGATCCACTTTGCACTACAAGTGCAAACTACAGGTGCAAAGTGCACATGAAATTGCAGTGAAAGTGCGCTTGGAAGTGAAGTTGCTGTAAATCTGAGGGGAAGATCTGAAATGAGGGGAAGCTCTAATGATTTTATTATCCAATCATGTGCAAGCTAATATGCTGTTTTTTTATTATCCTTGCATGTCCCCCTCGGATCGACAGCGACTGCACTTCCAAGTGCAGTTGCAATTTCACCTTGTAATTGTAGTTTACACTTGTAGTGCAAAGTGGATTTGCCTTTAGTAAATAACCCCTAAGGTGTCCAGACAAAAATTACACCCAGTTTAGGTTCATGTTTATTTATTTTTTATTATCAAAATTTGTATTTGTTTTTTTACATTTCCATTTAACATTATGTCACATATCAAAACAATAAAATGGTACATCCTTATCAATATCCTACATCCCCCTCCCCCTAATAGAAGAAAAAAAGGGTTCTCTCTATTCCCTTCATCCCCCTCCCCCCTAGAGTTCCCTGTGACCCCCCCCCCCCCTGAGAAAAAAAAAGTTTTTCCCCTTTAAAGCCTCGTACACACGACCGAGAAACTCGTCAGAAAAGACACATTGTTTTCCTCGAAGAGTTGCTTGTTAGGCTTGTTGAGGAACTCGACAAGCTTGCTTTGCGTACACACTGTCAAGACAAAATCTCCTCGTTCTCAAACGCGGTGACGTACAACACATACAATGGCAGGGGAAGTTTGATTCCATTGGCACACCCCTTGGGGCTGCTTTTGCTAATCTCATGTTACTGCGTGTTAAGTAAAAGTTTGGTCGGAGACGATTTGCACTTTTCAGTCTGTTACAGCGTGAAAAATGTGTTATCTCCATTACAAATGCTACTTTTACTCCCGTCTCATACTTTATTCTGAGCATGCAAGGGTTTCTTAGCATACACACGCTCGAGTTTCTCGTCGAAAACCAGCCCGACGAGGAAATTGAGACTCCCATCGAGGAACTTGTTCTCTTTTTTTCTCATCGAGTTCCTCGACAGTTTCCTCAACGAAAAACCTACACACGACCGGTTTCCTCGGCAAAAAAGCTCTCCCACCAAGTTTCTTAATGGATTCTGTCGAGTTTCCCGGTCGTGCGTACGAGGCTTAAGAGGCTGCTCCTATGCCTTTCCTCCACCATTCATGAAAAAAAAAAAAAAAAATATTGTGTATGAGGCTTCTGAAAAGCCATATTACCTCTATATAACCTATCCCTCCCATTTACCCACCTCCCACCTTCCCTTTCCTATTTCCACTTTCCAACTCCGTTTTTAACAAGACAAAATCTGCAAAAAAAAAACAAGTGCCTCCTCCTTCACCTCCCATACCTGTATAAGTCAGGGGGCTAGGGGAGGCAACACGAGCAGTTGTAAAAGGGGGAAAAAGGGAAGTAAGGGGAGAGAGAAAAACAAAAAAAAAGAAAGAAAGGAAGCCCCCTCATTTTTTTCCCTCCCCCATGGCCATTTTACCTAAAATTCCTGCAGCTCTATGTATTATTCACTCTACTTAGCGTTGTTCCCATTCAGTTCAAATTCCTCTAAACTTGTCCTTTCTATTATTACCCGTATGTACCCATCTTTCAGCCTCCATTATTAACCACTTCCCGCTGGCCCGACGACTTTTTATGGCCGCAATGTGGATCTTAATTGATGAGAGGCCGTCTATATACGGTCTCTGGCCTCAAGCCACTGGGGGCACACGGCTGCCGCCAGGGGCGCGCAAGCCCACCACGTCACTCAGGTGCCGATGACCGTGCCTGGCGGCCGCGATGTCCACCAGGCACCCACGATCGGCAGTCACAGAGACAGGGACATGGATCTCTGTGTGTAAACACAGAGATCCACGTCCTGTCAGGGAGAGAGGAGACCGATGGTGTGTCCCTTGTATATAGGGATAACCATCGGTCACCTCCCCCAGTCCCTCCCCTCCCCCCACAGTTAGAAACACTATGCAGGGCACACATTAACCACTTCCTCACCCCTAGTGTTAACCCCTTCCCTGCCAGTCACATTTATACAGTAATCAGTGCATTTTTATAGTACTGGTTGTTTAGGACATATTCATTTTACCTACTGGTCAGCCTTATTATAGGCTGACCTGTAGGTAAAAATGACCAAGCGGACAATACAACTGCTTTAAGTGTCTCTTCTCCAGAGTGAATACCTGTAATCTATCAGTCCTCATAGCTGAGATCCTCTGTCCTTCTTGTTCATTTTGTTGCCATTTGCTGAACTCTTTCTAATTCATCGACATCTTTCCTAAAGGTTTGGTGACCAAAACTGAACTGTATATCCAAGATGAGGCTGAGCCAGTGTATTGTAAAGGGAAAGAATTAATAATTTATCTCTGGAACGTTCACATTCCCAAATCAAATTGTATAGAAATAGTCCCAATACAATCTATCTAATTATAAGTGCTCAGTAAACAGGTCATCTTATCCCGATGACATTCCCTAAATGAGATATAACTAGATGAACAATTTATAGTTAAAAGATTTATAAACGTTCTATATACTTGTTACCTATAATAATTTCTGTAATTTTTTAAGCTGTCCCGCTATGTAAAAGAAGTCCAGTACAAGGATCAGAATGGCGCGGTCATGATTTTTAATGATAAAAGAGAACTGCCCAGCCCAATGGACATTGTAAATTGGATTACAAGAATTAAAGATAGAAATATCACTGATTGGATGATTGTGGGTCACTTTGATGGGTTCCTTTCAGAGGGTCAGCAACTTACACTAGATCCAGAGCAAATATCATGGAAAGGAGACAAGGTGAGTTACACTGGGGAAGCTGATTCACAACTTATACAAGAAACATTCTAGTTTTGTCCCTAAACCCATCTCCAGACAAAACCTAACCCCCTCCCCCATCCTGTTCATAGACGGCCAACATCTGCCCTGACTCATTCCATGGTGATTAGATGAAGGTGTCAGGTCTAGATGTGTGTGTATAAATGCCGGGATATGTTCCCATCACTCTATATAACCGAAGAAGTGGATGAACTACAAAACATCTTCTACATTACAGATCAAGTCCAGCTGAATGTGACTGACTACTAATACCTCCCCCCTCCTAATCACACAGACCGGGACATGGACACTCATAGAAGGAGAGCGAGAGATAGAGAGAGGGGGAGAGAGAGAGGGGGGGAGAGAAAGAGTGCACCCATGTCCCAGTCTGCAATCCCTGTCTATGGGAAGTTGTATGTGATGCTTGATATGGCATCTTCCATGCCAGCAGGATTTTTATGATGGCCAGCAGCAGGCCGAGTCCATTCTCGTTCTGGGTGGGGACAGTTCTCTGCTCCTTCCAGAGGATATGTTTGCTGTGAGAAGGAGTGGTCCATGGCTGCCTGCACCTTTTGCCAATCCTCGTTTTCTGGCCCCAGTCAGCCTGTCCTCTGGTCCTGGGAGGTCTTCAGAGCTCTTCTCGCTCCAGGTGTATTGGTTCTTGCCACCCTCGCTGCTCAACTTCCACGCCACATCTCTGGAGCATTTCCTTATTGCTACATATGGTAGAGAGGCCTTCTCGCAAACTTTTGTAGTGACCATACTACCTATTCCAGAGGTGTATCCAAACAAAAACAAAAAACATAACCTTCACAGTGTAAAATAGTACGAGAAGTCGTAGACAAGCAAAGCATTAGGCTTAACATCATTGAGTAGTGTAAGTTGCTGACCCTAGGATGTCTATTACATGCCTGCCAAACCACCACCACAAAGAATGCCTTCACAGGTCTTTATTGCCAAGATCCTTAACTATAAAGGCTGAGATGCCATCCTTCACTTATCCAGGGAAAAAGGTATTATACCCTTTTATAACACCCAGATTCTGGCATTTTCAGACTTTTCTGCGGAGGTCCATTGACAACGCATCTGCTTCACGGAAGTCAGTCGGCGCCTACGGGTTCACCAAGTTTGCAATGCCTCTATGCTGTTGGAGAAGATCAAATTCACTTTTTCGAGGAACCCGAGACAGCTACTGCATGGTTGGATCGACTAGACCCTACCTGAGCTGTGAGCACTTTGAGGACTTCTACCCCTTTCATCTCCCTCCCATGTGCAGGGAGGCTGCCTATGGTTTGCGATTATTCTTCCTCTCATATTCACCTATAAAGAGACATGGTGTTTGTTTTATGTTCCTACACATTTGGATACCTAGCCATAAGGAAATGGCCATCTTATGAGGGCCTTTGTTGTTTTCATAACCGGTTTTGAAGGTCTGTATCAGGATGCCACTGCTACTATTACTGGAATTACACCTTGTTATACTTATGCTGATGGGGCTGATGCTGTTTGATGCTCAGATTTGTGTCATCTCTACCGAACACTTGCAGCAAGCAGCCTAAGTCGTTCTATATCCACTGCCCTTCATAGGATTTTTGCCCTCCTAGTGGAGTAATAAAGACAAAGAGTTTTCCTCTTCTTCAAGTATAATCTCCCAGCTAGTGCTTCGTTGTCATTCCTTACTTCAGACATCATGCTGATGTATGTTTATTGCTACTTTGACTATAACACAGTTTGGAAATTATGCTCATATAAGTCGGGGTGAATGTAGAGCTGGGTGGGTTAGGTTTTTTTTCTTTTTTTACTGGGGCCTTTTGCTTATGTACAACATAGGCATTTGAGTGATCATGTAATTGCATTGATTTTTACAATCATCTTAGGTACTTATGCTGTTTTATTTTTATTACATGTCTATGTTGGTTATGCCTGAGGATTCCACCTCCACTGATCCCATATACTATTCCCTGTTTTTCCAATGGCCCCCTAATAATTTTTATTTGGAAACGTCCGTGGTCTCAGAGATGAGTCATTTCTGAAATGTCAACGTATTGATGTCATTGTCCTGGTAGAAACACATGTTGTAGGATCCTTGTAGAATTAAAGAAACTCTGGATTGGGTGGGCTTTTCATTCTACCCATACTACCTATTCCAGAGGTGTATCCAAACAAAAACAAAAAAAACATAACCTTCACAGTTTAAAATTGTACGAGAAGTCATAGACAAGACGAAGCATTAGGCTTAACATCATTGAGTAGATGTAGAACAACTGATATCATAGTGTCAGGCTTAAGAAAGGTACCTGATGGTGGATTCTACCAAAGGAGTACCCTGATGAGTGGAAGCAGGTATACATTATAACTGGAGAGGGAAATAAAGGTTAGCAAGGTTATAATCATATGTACATTTCAAGTCAAGTAAGGTAGTGATGGAACATATAAAGTAGATGGAATGCTTGGTGGGGGGGGGGGTATGATAGGTCTAAGAGCCAGAAGTGTCTCGGATCCCAAGTTTTCCCAGGGTGTTGGTTATTCCTGAATGCAGATACCAGTCCATAAAACAGAAGGACATCCCGTGAAGGGAGATTTTTTCTGGAATTTAAGAATTTTCCATAAAGCAACGTCATCTGGAAATAAAACATTTTAAGGATTTGACGTTTTGAGTGACAGTGTCCATTTTCTCCATAAACAAACAAGTTTGAAGTGCTTGTGTCACTGAGGCAATTTGAGGTGGGGTGGGGTGGATCCAAGCCTGCATGAGGATTCTGTGAGCTGTGAGGAGACAGATGTGAATCCATTGAGGGAGAGAGACACTATGATGAGCCAGCTGAGTGTCACAGCTGAAAAGGCATAGCATAGGGTCTTTAGGCAGAGTAAAATGCTGATTCTTGTCAATATAGGTTGATATCTGATTCTAAAAGGTAGAAGTTGATTGGCAGGTCCACAACCTATGGAAAAGAGATGGGCAGGGGGTGTTACGCCAGGGGCATAAGTAGAGAGAGGGGTCAACTTTGCTGTGTCAAAATGGGAAATATTCATGGTGGGCAATTTTGAATTGAGTTTCCCACCACATTTCACAGATTACCAGAGAGCGGTCTTTTTGGTATCCTGCCAGGATCTTCTTTGCGGCATTCTGGTTGTCAAGAATCAAAGCCCGGTGACTGAACGAGGAAATGCGGTATTTGGTAGCCTGCTGTGTAATAAGGTTAGAGTATATTTCTGACTTGGAGTACTAACCCCGGTACACCATGACGTCAATGAACGAGTGCTGGCAGGGGTTTTGATGTGAGCTAAAGAAAGTTTTGAGAAAGCTGGTTAACTGGTGGTAGTAAAATGCCTGTGATGATGGAAGAGAGCATTGATTAGCCAGCTCTTAGTGGTGTTTGAAAGTTCCTAGGCCATATTGATGAAATTGGTTACAGTCAGGGCAGAGGAGGACCATTGAGTGAAGGTTTTGTGTTCTGATGAAGGGGGAACATTGGGTTACCAAGTATGGGAAGGTGGGATGAGATGGTGTAGAGTAGACCCAGGAGTCTCTGTACCTCCCTACAGGCAATAACTGTGTCCCTGATTAACAGGTTAGATCTTAGGGAGTGGCGCAGGAAGCATAAGCTAGAGTGAAGGATAGCCTGGAGATTGAATGGGGGCACAAAGGCGCCCTCCAGCATATGGTTGGAATAACAATAATTTTTGGTCAGCCAATCAATACCCTGCCTTAATATGCATTAGAGATTATAGAATCTAATATTGGGCAGAACTGCTCCTCCTTCACTCCTTGGGAGACATCATTTTTGAAGCGTGATTCAAGGCCATCTGCCGTGCCAAAGAAATACAAGCAGGGCCATATGAATTCTTTGGACATCTTTATGTTTAAGCAGTAAGGGTCTGAAAGCGTACATTATTATTGCAAACAAGGCCATTTTGAAGAGATGACATCTCCCAAATAGTGAAAGGGGATGGGCTGCCCATGCTTCCAACTCCTTGACAATCTTGACTATCACCAGGGGATAATTCAGAGTATACAAGGAGGAAGGTTCCCTACCAATACGTATGCCTAGGTAGGTGATATGTTGCTTTGACACTATAAATGGAGATGAATCGATCCAGCCTTAGTCGTGGATTAAGCTCTAAGATTTCACTTTTGTCAAAAAATAATATGTAGTCCCAAGCAGGTCCGGAAGGTTGCAAACAATTCCTAAAGGAGGGAAATTTCAGAGGAAGGAGTAGTAGAGAAAAAGAGAATGTTGTCAGCAAATAGAGCTGAGCGAAAAACTTGATTGCCTATCGTGACATCACTAATCTCGGATGGAGAATTCAGAATTGTGTAGAGTGGATTTATAGCGATGTTGAAAAGCAGGGGGGAAAGGGGATAATCTTGGCGTGTACTTTTGGTGAGTGGAATGTCAGGGGACATAAAATCAGGGCTAAGGAGGTGAGCAGTCGGAGAGGCGTTCATTTTTTGAAAAAGTGTAGAATGGGTCCTGACATGCCAAACGCCCTCGTGACCATGAACAGTCCAAGAGAAGCTAATGCTGTTGAATACCTTCTCAGGATCCAGAAAAATAATAGACTTTAATGGGAAATATTAGGTCTGCTTTATAAGGTGAGCACACTGAACAAATTGTTCTTAGAAAAATATAAATGTATTAATGATAACATTAAAATACAGTTCATATACATAGACAATAAATTGCTGTTTGATGTATGAAACAAGATACTTCATGGTGCGATCAGCCAACATGTTTCACACAAGTGCTTTGTCAGGGCCTTGCACACATCTTTAGTTTCATCTGATTTGTACAGAACACAAAAATATGTCATTAGTACAGTGTCAAACAGGGAACTTTAAATAATAAAGAAAAATACATACATAAAAGTTTTGTCATAGTAGTTATTATATAGTGACAGTAGAGACTGCCCCGTGCTCACCTGGTCTATGAAGTTAAATAACCTACACACTGCTTAGCACAGGCACCGGCACCAGTAAGGCACAACCCGCGGCTGTCCCGGTGGAAGCCAGATCCAGCACGGGAGGTACCGGTATATGAGGATGTTGGATCGTTTCAGCAAATCAAGAGATGTATCGTAAATGTCTATAAATTTAATAAAATAGATACTAATGTAGTGCTTATAATACGCTATAATAGCTGCATTTTGGTATAGAGTAGAATCCCTAGTTAGAATTACATACTTTGTAATAACAATATTAGTACTCATAAATTGTTATATAAAACAAACTTTATAGACTAGATTGTAAGGCAAACATAGTTAAGGATAGTTACGCCGCTAGTAAGAGGGTGTACTATTTAGGCCAAGGAAAATTATTTATGTCATTATTTATGTCATCAAGGGATATGGGGGAGTTTAAGGTCTCCAACTGTTCAGGAGATAAAGCAGATAGGTGTATTCCTGCAAGTAATTTATGTGCTGCTTCCATATCAATGGGGACTTCCGAGTAGAGGGATGTATAGTAGTTAGTAAGAAGGGTGCTAATCTCAGAGGGCGCAATAACAATACCACCCTTAGGACATCGTAGGGCTCCAATATGGGTAGGTGGGTGGCAGCCAGAGAATAGTTTTGCCAGAAGTGTAATCTCCTGTTGCATGGAATAATGGTCAAAAGTGTTTTTAGCTGCTTGCCAGTTAGGCGTATTGGCTGTAGTACGGTTTAAAGTTAAGGTACAGTGGGCCAATCGTAGAGACTCAATGGCCTGCAGATATTGGAGGCAAGTTTGTTTTTTGAGCTGGTATGTGTAAGAGATAATGCGTCCTCTGAGAAAAGCTTTCACCGCTTCCCAAAACAAATTATGGTTGGTCAGATGGGCCCCATTGGTTTAGGCAAATTCAGCCCAAGCACAGCGAAGAACATGTTTAAAGTCATCGTTGCTAGCCAGATAAGAGGGAAAACGCCAAGTGCCTGTGCCACAAGAGCATGTGATACCAGAAACTGGACACTAACGGGGGAGTGATTAGAGATGACCACGTTCTCGATAGTCGGCGAGGACACCATAAGGAAAGTGCTGTATGAGCAAAAAAGGTAGTCAGTATGAGAGAAAGAGTTGTGCTATAGTAGAAAGAAATGTTTGGACGTCAGCTGTATGCCCCTGTCTTTGCTGTGATGTGTGGTGTTTGAAAACTTTTATCAATAAAAGGCAACCAAGAAGGTTTTTCCAGAGTACGGCTGTCCAAACATTTCTTTCTACTATTGCTTCGTGCATTGCCAGCACCCGGGTTTCTCTGAGAGGATACTGATTCATCCACATACCCTATTGGAGCGGTGACTATCTTCTCTCTAGAAAGAGTTGTGCGGATGGGAAAAAAAGGTGTATTCTAGATCAGTGGGATGAGAAGTATGCCAGATATCCGTGAGGTGGAGCGAGGAGATCGAATGAGCTATCATAGTGGGTGTGTTGGCTGAGGGGATTCATTTGCAAAGCCCTGGGGTGCGATCCTCAGATAGGTGCATGACTGAATTAAAGTCCCCACCAATAATATGGAGGTGTTCAGTAACATGCAGGACCCAAGAGGCAAAGTATTGAAAAAAGGAATGTCCCAGGGAGTTGGGGGCATAGACATTAGAAATACCAATGTCACAAGAGGCAATAGTTAGATGAAAGGTAAGTCTGCGACCGACCAAGTCTGTTTCAATGGTCCTGATTATGTGGTGGAGGTTCTTATGAAGAAGAATAGCAACCCCAGATTTGTGTCCCACACCTGGAGAGCCAAAGACCTTGCCTACCCACAGTTTACAAAAGCAAGAGAGATCATCGGCTGTCAGGTGAGTCTCCTGTAAGAGAGCCACAACTGCCTGCAAGTGCTTGAGGTGTTTCAAAATTTGCATACGCTTACTAGGGGAGCGTAACCCCTTGACATTCCATGATATTACCTTTAGGTGAACCCCAACATCCAAAGGAGCCATGGCTGTTGTGACAGATGGACATGAGGAAGCCCAAACAGAGATGGTATCACCACAGACATTGTCCCATTGGATCCAACATCATTAGAGCTTTGGTAGAATCCTAGAGATAAAACAAGAAAAGATAGCACAATAAAACACAAATTGTGAACAACAAAAAAAGGAGGGTAAGCCTCCAGAAAAAGAACAGGGACTTCACTCTTTTACCTATGGTGCACACTCCCAAGATACCCCGTCAAAGAGTGCATCCTCTGTATTCGTAGACATGAAACATCTCCGGAAGAGGGGGGTCTATAGAAGGTGGGATGATTAGGGAGAATGGGCAGAGGTAGGGGAGGGAAGGGTTGGTGATGGAAGGAGAAAGGAAAGCCAATAAGCAAGTAGGGATAACAATCTTGTGCATTAAGTAAATCAGAGTAGGCTGTGGGCGGCAGCTAATAAGGTCCGCTAGATGAGGCAAAGTAACAGCAGGTGGTGAGGACTTAACATAGAGAGAGGGTCTCCCCTGGAAATGATGTTCCAGATGATCGGTTCTTCAGATGTATGAGATAGCACAGTCTAGGCAGCTATAAAGAGACAATAGGCACAAACCGTATTGATTATCAGGAATGTGTGATCAGCGGTGTAGGGAGGTTTCTCAGGACTTGCTGGTTTATGGTTGACAGAGCAGATCTTCCAGGGGAGGAAGAATTGATGGCTGAAGGGTGTGTGATGTTAAGGTAGTGCTCAGCTTTAGATGCAAAAGTGAATGCGACCCGCTCTCTCGTGGCAGGTTGTATATGCAGAATAGCTGGGCATGCCAGTGTAAATTTTATGTGGCTGTTGTAGAGGAATAGACCACGGAGAAGGCCTTGTGCTGGGGCATGACTTTGATGGAGTAATCTGCAAAGAGGAGCAGTGGCTGATCATTTTCCAAGTCGTCCACTTTATCCTGGAGCACCTTTTGCACTGTGGATAGCCTAGCAAGAGCCACAGACACTGCGGCAGTATCATCTTCTATAGAGGAGATACGCTCCTCTGTTTGATTTTCTGGACCTGAAGCTCATTATGAAGGTGCTCTAGTCCTTTAAGAACAGCTTGATCCATGTCCTCAGCTATAATGTGGGTCAGGAGAGTCATCACTGCCTGTGCAATGCTTGCTGAAGAGTCAGGGTCCATTTGTTGGAGCTTAAAAGGTAATAGATGCAGCACAGAAGATTCTGCAGCAGAGGCCTTCAGGACGAGGAACGGGCACCATGTTGGCTGCACCATGTGCTGTGTCCCGTATGTCCATGTAGGGAGCAGGGGCCACTCAAGGCCACGGATCACTCTAAGAGGTGTTCCCCAGGCCAGGGAGGAGGGAGGTAGAGGAGGGGGCCCATGTCTCCTAGGTCCTCTCCATGCAGTGTACACTACCATCTTAAGTGAAGGTTTTAATTTTATGTCCCAACACCCATCTGTCACGGCTTTTGTGATTGAGTGATGTTAATATGGTAGCCAATCCTAGTCTGGATAGAATGGGCTTAGAGCCACAAGCACCACAGCTATATCATAAGACCGGATTTAGTTGACTATTGGTGGACTTTGCCCTTATAGATACATCTCTATCCCAGTCGAAAGGCTTACACCTGTTTTTCTACCCCTCATTCCACTTTGTCTCAAATTGACTTTATTCTGTTCTTCCAGCAGCTAATCTCAAGACTACAGAAGGCTGGATTCTGCTCCTGTTTGTTATCAGATCATGCCCCATATTGGGTCACCCTAACGCCTTTTACTAGTTCCTCTACTCCAAACTGGAGGCTGAATCCATTCTGGTTATCTATATTGCCGGATACAGATAAATTGAACACAGATAATAACTTTAATTGCGGCACAGCAATCCCGCTGGCGGTATGGAAAGCATTTAAAAAATATGCCCGTCTACTACTAACAGAGCACATCTCTAGATATAAGCAGTCTTCTAAATCTTCCTATGTTCAGGCAGTAGCTCAGGTAACCTCTTTGGAGGTGCTATATGAAACTTTACCCTCTGCAGATGATCTTACTAGACTCAAAATTAGAGTTGTATACCAGATGTGTTATGAGTGGTCTAGACATAACATTTTTTTCAATAAGCAAAGAATTTTTAAACATGGACCTCACCCAGGTAAATCAATAGCTCATCTGGCTCATATAGATTCCAGACCCCCAGTGGTTATTGCGCTAAGATCACCTCCACATGGTTTCATTACAGACCCAGAAATGATTACAAGAGAGTTTGTCATTTTTGGGGGACATTTGTACATTTAAAGTCGATTACACTGCCCAAACTCTACATGACTTTTTGGATGCTCTTACCTTCTCTAAATTGAAAGAGGCACAGGAAGTTATATTGGAGGCTCCTATTTCAGTAGATGATACATAGCTTGCTATGGCTCACTTTGCCATGTCCAAGGCTCTGGGATTAGATGGCTTGCCTATTGAGTTCTATACCCTCTTCTCTGACACATTAGTACCTAAATCATTGCCACTTTATCACGCTATATATGAGGCTTCTACCCTTGTTGATTCCATACGTGAAGCTCTTATAGTGCTAATACCCAAGCCCAGAAAGGACCCCCTTCATCCTGAGTCATATAGGCCTATCTCCCTATTGCAAACTGATATCAAAATACTAGCCAAGGTCCTAGCCCTTTGTGATTTTGTCTTTAATTCATCCAGATCAGACAGGTTTTATGCAGGCCAAGAACACAGCCTTTAACACCAGACGTCTATTTATGAATCTTCAGGCCTCTCACAATTGAATTGGCTCCATGGTGGTAGTCACATTTGATGCTGCCAAAGCTTTCGATTCAGTAGAATGGCTTTACTTACTGTATGCCAGTTGAACCCCAGACTATGTCATTTAGGTCCCACCCTGGAATTCAAGGTCTGTGTTCTGGTTCCTTAGTGGAAAAAGTGGGGCTCAATGCTGATTATATGATTTTATATATTCTTTACTCAGGTCCCTGTTTATCATCGGCACTTCATATCATTGAACAATTTTCTAGGTTCTCAGGTCTTAAAATCAACTGGGGTAAATCCCAAATCCTCCCGACTGATGTTTTCCCTCCATCAAAGGCAAATGTACAGTAGGTGAATTGGATACTAAGCGCCAAGAGGAGATTCAGTTTGCATGTGTTGTGCTATATAAGTTTCTCACTCACTCACTCATCAATGAATCAGACAACCCTGCCCTCAGTGAGTCAATTCCTTTAAATATTTGGGTATCCGGGTCTCTAGGACCATATCAGACTTCATTTATCGAATGTGGAGCCCCTAATACTATTGCTTACATGTAAAACTCAGATATGGGCAAAATTGCCATTGGGAGTTATGGATCGGATAAGCCTTGAAAAAAAAATATCTTACTGCCTAAAATCTTATATGTCCTCTGGCACTCTCCAGTGTATATTCCACTAAAATACTTAAAAAATTATGGCTATTTTGTTACAGTCCTTTATCTGGGGTGCCAGTAGACATACGCTGTCATGGAAGGTCCTCAAAAACCCAATGTCTCTTGGTGGATTGGCAATCCCTGACTTTGGTTTATATTACCTGGAGGCACAACTCTCTCACTTTTGCCATTTTGATAAATATGATAACCATAGATACCTCTCTCTGGTCTGTCAAGTCCCTGAGTCACATCTCTTGCATCTGTTCTGTGATTTGCTGAGGGGTCTGGGTTGCTCCCTTGTTTCTTCAAGCCAATCTGGCCTCCTTTTCCAGCACAGACGGATCTGGTACCTGGCCGTGTCTAAAATGAACTGCTCTATGTTACATAACAATACTCCATTGTGGTATATTAAACACCTGGGTGAAATTCCACAGATTCCCTACCCAAAGGTCTGGATCTCAAAGGGTATATATATGCTTTCACATGTCTTTCATGATGGTAGACTCAAAGCCTTTGACCAACTAAAATCAGTCACTTTTCCGAACCACATGCTGTTTAAGTATCTCCAGCTGCATCATGCATTGCATGTGCAGCTTGGAAGTAATTACCCAGTTCTGTCTACTCTAGATGCCTTGGCCATGATAAGCAGTGATGAGTCCCGTAAGTTGATATCAGAATTCTAAGATATGCTAATCACCCCATCTGCATCCCAATGTGCTCACTCCCTCAAACCTAGATGGGAAGCTGAGGCAGGTGAACTGGATAATGAAGATTGGAGTGATTTGTTGGAGGATGGTAAATGAGTGTCTCCTAAAATGTCAGATAGGCTTCCTCAAATATACATTAGTCCTAGATCATATCTTACCCCAGAACGTATGGTTAAGTTTTGTCCCTCCCCAAGCCCCAAATGTCTAATCTCCACTGGTACCTTTGGGCATTTACTCTGGCATTGTCCTCATTTTCAGGGATTTTGGGTGCAAGTTGTCCAATAACTTCATGGTCAGATGGGCTCACCAGTGACAACGAATCCTAGACAATGCTTGTTGGGTCTATTCCCGGACTCCGATATGGATAAACACACTCCTGGATTAATGTAATATATAAAAATTTACCTTACAAAAAGGTTATTTATACCAATAGGGGCTGTCCGGGCAAATAAAACAAAATCTTAATGCCGCGTGCACACGATCGCAATTTCCGATGAAAAAAGTCAGATGGACTATTTTTATCGGAATTTCTGATTGTGTGTGGGCCCCATCGGACTTTTTCCAATGAATAAAAAAAACAATAGGAAATTCCTATCGTCTGTGTGCAACTCCAACGGAGAAAAAACACATGCATGCTCAGAATCAAGTCGATGCACACTCGGAAGCATTGAACTTCATTTTTCGTATTGTTTTATGTCACCGCGTTTTAGATAGTCAGAATTTGATCTGACAATGTGTATGCAAGACAGCTTGAGCCCTGGTTCACACTGGGCTGCGGGAGTGAAGCTGTGCGAGTTCAGCTGAACTCGCACGATTTCACTCCCGCCGGCAGTCCCGATTTCGGCCGCGATTTAAGAGACATCTGTGCAGGTTTCTGTGTAAATCGCTGCCCGAAATCGCAAAAAGTAGTACAGGAACTACTTTTTGAAATTGGTGCTGTGCCGCAGATGCGGCGTCGCACCGATTAGGACAGTGTCATTGCCTACAATTGGCGGCAAATGTGAAATCGCATCTCAAATCAAAGGAAATCGTACCCGGTGTGAACCTGGGCTGAACGGAATTCCGACGAAAAATTCCATCAGATTTTAAGCCATCAGAAATTCCGATCGTGTGTAAGGGGCATTAGACAGATGGCTACAGTCTCCATTGACTTGTACTTCGTAGTGGTAACTTAGACTCCTACTCCTTCCATTGTATAAATTAACACTTAGGCCGCATACACACGATCGGTTAAACCGATGAGAACGGTCTGATGGACCGTTTTCATCGGTCCAAACTGATCGTGTGTGGGCGCCATTGGTTATTTATCCATCGGTTAAAAAAAGCCAACTTGTTTTAAATTTAACCGATGGATTCCTAACCGATAGAAAAAAATTATTGTTAGTAGGCACAACCATCGGTTAAAAATCCATGCATGCTCAGAATCAAGTCGACGCATGCTTGGAAGCATTGAAATTTGTATTTTTTTAGCACATCGTTGTGTTTTACGTCACCGCATTCTGACACGATCGTTTTTTTAACCAATGGTGTGTAGGCGCCACTGGCCATCAGTCAGCTTCATCGGTTAACCAATGAAAACGGTCCATCAGACCGTTCTCATCGGATGGACTGATCGTGTGTATAGGGCTTTAGGTTGTCCCCAATATATCACTGAGGCTAATTGTGATATTGCTTCTTTAATAATTTATACTGCTGATTGTGACTCTGCCTCTCGCCCGAGAGGCCCCCCTCTGTGTCAATGTTATTCTTTTCTGTTATTTTTCTTTTTGTGTCACATTGTGAATTGGTGCTGCTGCATAAATCAATGTCCTCAATTTGTTCTTTGCTATTGGGTTTTATGTTAATGTCTAGTATGCTACTTATACCTATATGTTGTATTTTGTGTGGAACTCAATAAAGCTTAGTTTGTTAAAAAAAATCACGTGGTAGTGATTTAAAATACTGTGGTCCACATTCAGATCATTCCCTTTTTTGTCATATAGAATTTTTATTCACAGTTAAAAGGTTTTCATTTCCTGAGTATTTTTTAAAAAGTTCCTTTAGTAACCAAAATTTCCATGGAATGGTCGGGTTGTGGGAAATGATGTCCCACATGTGCTCAGTAATCCTCTTCTTTATGTTCTTTTATTGTGTCTATAAAGATTCATTCTTTTGTTGTAACAACTGTCCTGTCTCACCAATGTATGACCCATGCTTGCACTGAATGAAGTACATCCCATTACTGGAGGCCAAGCTGTATGATCCTGTAATACTGAAGGCTCCTTTTGTTTGTGTGACGATGTTTAATACATTTATGTGGCTGCATAGTTTGCAACATTTGCAGCACTTGTTGTTGGATTTGTTCCCTTGTTTGAGTCCCTGTCCTCAGAATGAAGCTTCTCGCTGATTAATTGATGTCTGAGGTTGGGTGGTTGCCTGAAGGTCAGCACTGGGGGTTGTTGGAATATTCCTTTCAGGGTTCTGTCCTCTGTTATGATGGGTTCCATCTATTTCATTATCTCTCTCATCCCTTCTAGTGCCGGAATTGTATGTGATTACTAGAGGTACACGGCTATTTGTTTTCTTCTCTTTGTATTGTAGGAGATTTTCTCTTTGGGTTTCTAAGGCAGCGTTTATACTGTACTGATAGTTTTGTTGGTGTAACTTTTCTAATGAAAGGATTCTGCTAGTACTCCTAGATGTCTATTTCTGTCTTCTGGATCAGAACATATTCTGTGGTATCCAGACTAATGAAGGGCCTCCTTTCTTTAATGGTCCATGTGTTTCCACCAAGGTTTGCATTATACATCATTGAATACATCAGAAGCTCGGCTTCCCTACACTATTATATCTGTACTTTTACTCTTGAATAGATCATATAGCTCTATATTATCTCAGGTCCCAAGAGGCCAATGCTCCGAGGAATGTCTTCCGGGGTTCAGAAAATCTGTAAGAGAAGGATATCACCCATGTTGTTATAATTGTGCTCCATGTTCAGAAGGAGAAATATCAAACCAATCTGGTAAGATTTATTTTAATTTAAGTAAATTTATGTATAAATTCATATTTTAAATTAGAAAATAAAAACGTTTAACCACTAGCCGACCAGCCGGGGTCATTATACGGCGGCAGGTTGGCTCTCCTGTGCTAATCTTTGTAGTTGTACATTGGCTTGTGCAGGAGCGTGCCCGCGGGTCGGGTGGACTTGGTGTCTGACAGCGACCTGCGATCGCCTAGTACAAAGGCAGATTGGGGATCCGCCTTTGTAAACAGGGCAGATCCCCATTCTGATAGGAGACATGACAGAGATCTACTGTTCCCAGTGATCGGGAACAGTGATCTCTGTCATGTCCCTGGAAGTCCACCCCCTACAATTAGAAAATAATGAAAAATACAGTTAACCCCTTGAGTAACCCCTACTGTTAACCCCTTCCCTGCCAGTTTCATTTTTACATTGATCAGTGCATTTTTATAGCACTGATCAATGTAATACTGTCACTGGTCTTCAAAAAGTATAATTTGGGGACAGATTTATCCATTGCAATGTCGCAGTCCCGCTAAAAATTGCAGATCGTCGCCATTACCAGTAAAAACATTTAAAAAATAACAGTCTCTAAATCTACCCCATAGACCTATATACCCCAACGCAATACGTTTTGCACAAACCAATCAATATACGCCTATTGCATTTTTTTTACCAAAACTATGTAGAAGAATATAAATTGGCCTAAACTGATGAATACATTTTTTTATATATATTTTTAGATATGTACTATAGCAAAAAGTAAAAAAATAAACATTTTTCAAAATTGTCATTCTTTGATTATAGCGCAAAAATAAAAACCACAGAGGTGATCAAATACCACCAAAAGAAATCTCTATTTGTGGGGAAAAGGGAGGTAAATTTTGTTTGGGTGAAGCGTCGCACGACCGGGCAATTGTCAGTTAAAGCGACGCAGTGCCGAATTGGAAAAAATGGCCCGGTCATTATACTTTACACTTTGCAGGCTGAACATCTCCTAAATTGTATGAAATTAATGATTACTGATGAAGCCTTTTTGCAATTTTTCGGAAAAGATTGCAACATTTTTCTTCTACCTCTGACCCATTTGGGAGTGTTGGAGGTTTTCTTAACCACTTAAGGACCCCTTCACGCCGATATTCATTGGCAGAAGGGCACGGCTGGGCACAATCACGTACCTGTACATCCTCTTTAAGAACCCAGCTGTAGGGTTGCGAGTGCGCTGCCGGCAGTGCGCTCACAACCCGGTCCGAAGCTCCGTGACCACGCCACGCCCGATCGCCGCTGGTGTCCCACGATCGGTCACAGGAGATGATGAACGGGGAGAGGTGTGTGTAAACACACCTTCCCCGTTCTTCATTGTGGCAATGTCAGTGATCGTCTGTTCCATGATATAGGGAAAAACGATCACTGACGTCAGCCCCGCCTCCCTACAGTTAGAAACACATATGAGGTCACACTTAACCCCTACAGTGCCCCTAGTGGTTAACTCCTTCACTGCATTGTCATTTTCACTGTAATCAGTACATTTTTATAGCAGTTTTTGCTGTGAAAATGACAATGGTCCCAACATGTGTCAAAATTGTCCGATGTGTCCGCCATAAGGTCGCATTCACAAAAAAAATTGCTGATTGCCGCCATTAGTAGTAAAAAAAAATATTAATACAAATGCTATAAAACTATCCCCTATTTTCTAGACGCTATAAATTTTGCCAATCGATAAACACGTATTGCGATTTTTTTACCAAAAATAGGTAGAAGAATACGTATCGGCCTAAACTGAGGAAAAAAATATATTTTTTATATCTTTTTTGGGGATATTTATTATAGCAAAAAGTAAAAAATATTGTTTTTTTTCAAAATTGTTGCTCTATTTTTGTTTATAGCGCAAAAAATAAAAACCGCAGAGGTGATCAAATAACACTGAAAAAAAGCTCTATTTGTGGGAAAAAAAGGACGCCAATTTTGTTTGGGAAACAAAGCCACAACCACACAATTGTCAGGTAAAGCGACGCAGTGCCGAATCGCAAAAAGGGGCAAGGTCCTTAACCTGCATAATGGTCCGGGTCTTAAGTGGTTAAGCAAGCAATGAGAATCAGCTTCCTCCTACTGTCTGCCTGAGAAAGCCTCCAACAGTTTTGCAATCATTAAAAAGTAATGGTCAGGAAACTGATTACACTGAAGAGGTTAAAACTGTCAAATAGTTGCATTCTCGGTATACCGTGCCTAATGTTATTTTCACTTCTTTTTACTCTACAGACAGTGAACTCTGCAAGAAGTGTCCTGAAAATGAATGGCCTAACAAAGCTAAAACTATTTGTAGTGACAAGGTCAATGAGTATTTATCATATGAGGAGGACATTCTAGTTTTATTTTTTTCTATAACTTCAGTCATATTTGCTACAACATCTATCCTTATACTTGGACTATTTGTTTGGTTTCGGAGCACTCCCATAGTCAGAGCCAATAACCGGAACCTCAGCTTCATTCTGCTCCTCTCCCTCATACTGAGCTTCCTTTCTGTATTCCTGTTCCTTGGCCGTCCTGTGGATATTACCTGTATGCTGCAACAAGTCACTTTTGGAGTTCCCTTCACCATCTCAGCATCTTCTATCCTCGCCAAAACCATCATGGTCTTCATTGCTTTTAAAGCCACCAGACCTGGAAGCTCTTGTAGAAAATGGGTGGGAGTCAAACTTCCCAATACAGTCATGTTATTCTGCTCATCCATTCAGGTTATGAATTGCATTCTCTGGTTGTCCATCTCTCCACCATTTCAGGAGTATGACATGGACTCCTATCCTGGGAAGATCATCATTCAGTGTAATGAAGGGTCAGTTATCGGCTTCTACTCTATGTTGGGTTATATGGGGTTTCTGGCAGCTGTGAGTTTTCTTCTGGCTTTCATGGTGAGGACATTACCGGACAGTTTTAATGAGGCCAAGTACATCACCTTCAGCATGCTGGTGTTCTGCAGTGTCTGGATTGCCATGATCCCGGCCTATCTGAGCACCAGAGGGAAATACATGGTGGCTGTGGAGATATTCGCCATACTGACCTCCAGTGCTGGAATATTATTGTGTATGTTTTCTCCAAAACTCTACATTTTACTTTTCAAACCTGAACTGAACACAAGAGGGACAATGCTGGGGAAGAGAATGATGGAAATGTAACACATTGATTCAATGTATAATGCTGTAGATCAGATTAAACACATTCAGTCATTTTGTTTCCATCATCATCATTATGAATGACATCATCATCAGAATTATGATTTTTGGGGACATTGACTGCCTTCTGTCTGCCTATTGTACATAAGTGGATGGAAGGTAGATGTCACAGGATTGGATGATATTTTAGAGCTTCATTTTTTTCTTGCTCTTACACGCCCCCCAGCATGCACAAGCAAAGTACTGTCACTGCATTGTCCATTGGACGGTGCTGATCACAAATAAAATGCTGTGACCAAT
The DNA here is from genome assembly GCF_905171775.1 of Rana temporaria. NCBI lineage: Eukaryota > Metazoa > Chordata > Amphibia > Anura > Ranidae > Rana > Rana temporaria. The sequence goes on along the minus strand of NC_053489.1, from coordinate 3,829,952 downwards.
CAAAGCATCACACAATGTAACCAACACCTGAAGATAGCAGCTTGCCCCCACTTTGCCCTCACACACTGATTGGAGAGTGAAAGGGAGAGTGATAGAAAATAAAGATTCCAGATCAACAGCCAGTACAAGTGGAATCCAGTACCAGCAGTACCAGAAACAGCTTCAGTCTTCCTTCTATTATCATTCATCCCTCTACAGCACAGATATCAAACACAAGGCCCACGGGCTGAATACGGCTCGCCAGGCCCTGACATGTGACCCTCCAACCCAGTTTTGTAGCCGGAATGTGGAACTCCATTCTAGTTCTCACCCTCCTCTCCTCACTGTCACTTGTAAACACAGATCAGCCCATATAGGTGTGAGGGTCAGGTGACTACACATATTTGGCCTTTAACCACTTCAGCTCTGGAAGGTTCACCCCCCTTCCTAAACTGCCCATTTTTTGCAATACTGCACTGTGTTTCTTTAGCTGACAATTGTGAGGTCGTGCGACACTGTACCCAAATAAAAAAAATGTTTCTTATTTTTCCCCCACAAACAGAACTTTCTTTTGGTGATATTTGATCACCTCTGCAGTTTATATTTTTTGCGCTAAAAAAACAATAATTCAGAAAAGTATATATATTTTTACATTCTTCTATAAACACATCCAATAAAAAAATTGATTATACAATCAAATGTCTTCATCAATTTAGGCCAACATGTAATCTGTTTTTGGTAATTAATCCCAATAACCATATATTGATTGGTTTGCACAAACTTTATAGCGTCTACAAACTATGGGATAGATTTATGCAATTTTTTTTCACTAGTAATGGTAGCGATCAGTGGAACTGCGACATTGCGGCGGAAAAAAATCTGACATTAAATTACACTTTTTGGGGACCAGTGACACCAATACAATACAATACAAAAAATGCACTGTCACTGTACTAATGACACTGGCAGGAAATTAGTTAACATTAGGGGTGAGCAAAGGGTTAAATGTGTTCCCTGGGAGTGTTTTTTTACTGTGTGGGGGATGGTTTAACTGTACAAAGACAGAGATCTGTGTCTCTCACAAAATCTATGTCTTCCTTACTAACAGAATGGCAGTCTGCCTTGTTTACATAGGCAGACTGTCGTTCTGCCTCTCTCAGAATTATTGCCAGACCCGCTGATTGGCTCCCGCTGTGTCCAATCCCAGGGGAGCAGGTCTATGGCGGCGCACACGCACCTGAGGCCTAAAGACAAAATGAATGTACAGTTATGTGGTTTTGCGTTTAAGGGCCGCCCTGCCACAGTATATGTATGTGGGGCGGTCCTTAAGCACTTCCGCATATCTGTTGAATGTAATTTCCTGGTGAATTTGCATTTCTGAATATTATTTATGTGAACATTTCTACTTATATCTCATTGTGCTGCTGGATTCCTTCTTTGTCTCTTTCACAAAGTTAGATTCATACTTTTTCAGTGTTGATCAGTATGTCGGGTGGCCCATACCCACTTAATTTTAGTGAATGGGCTCAGGATGTTCAGATAAGCTCCCAGTCATCTCTGTAGGTGCAGACACTGTGGAGTAATTATTCATCAACAGAAGTAGTTTCATTCTGATCCACCTTCCATGCTTGACAGCCTGCCAGACTTCTAATCTCTAATGTAAACACAGATCAGGTACACAGGAGGAGGGTAGAGCAGAGTGCTGAGCCCTGATTAATGGCTACATTGCTTCTATTAGGAAATTAAGGATGAATTGCTCCATGATGTTAGGTTATATTGGGACAAAAACCGAGCCCCCCACCCCAAAGCACCCTCCATGTTGAGGGCATGTAGATTTGTGTGGTTCAGGAGGTGTGGCACTTGCTTGTCCCCATCTTCCCTGACCTGCTGGGCTGTATGCTCAGATAAGGGCCTGGTATTTTTTTTTGGGGGACCCCAGCAATTTTTTTTAAACATTATTGTTTTGCCGCCATTTTGTTGTTTACATTTCAGTTGTCAGTGGGAAAGGTAAGTGTGTCATCGGTTATTAAGGACGTGGTGGACGGCCTCCCAGCCCACTTCTTAACATCAAGGTATTCTTCTCACAGAATTAGAATCGGTCGATCATTTTTCAACTGTTCCGACTTGTAATTGTTCTGAAAATTTTGAATTTATTACAAAATTAAAAAACAAAATTACATTTTGTGAATTTCAACTAAATGTGTTACTATTTGTTACAATTTTATTCAGAGACTCAGATACAACCGAATCTCTGAATAACCAAAAACTTGTCCGAATTTGTATTCACACCAAAACAAATCACACATGTGTAATGAGCACGGCTTGGTTTCCTCCAGACATAACATTTAGAATTGAGGCCAAACATTTCCATTTTGGTTTCATCAGATGAGAGAATCTCGGTCCTCACAGTCTGAGATTTCTTCAGGGGATTGTTTTTGTGATCTCCAAGAAAACCTTTATGTGTTTTGCACTGTGGAGAGTCTTCCATGTAGACACTAGACATGTGCAATTCATTTATTTACACATCAAAATTCAGACAACATTTTCATTAATTGGAGATTCGGAAGTCTCTGAATTTCCAAATCACAATCATAACAAATGTCAGCTAATAAATTATAACAAAATGAATTATACAAATTTACAAATGAATTTGTAATAGAAACATATTACAATAACACTGGACTACAAAGAGTAGAAAGGAAATGAAATGAAAGTAGAAAAATGTTACCAGAATTGTGTCACTAATAAAGGAAAACAAAGTCCTGAGTATTCATTGGCTCCAGTTTCCAAGATACAACTTCAGGTCAAAATTGCATCAAAATAATTCTAAATGATGAGGGGGTGTGCGATTATACACCATGGGGTAAAAGACGCAGTGCGGAGGGAATGTTTGGATATTCTTTTTTAGATCCCTTTTACAATTGGGGGAACCATGAAAAAATATCAGTCACTACTATGATTGGTGGGTTCCTCCACACCATTGGGACTGAGAAAGACATGGGGCCAGATTCAGAAAGGACTTACGACGACGTATCTCCAGATACGCCGTCGTAAGTCCAAATGTGCACCGTCGTATCTATACGCTTATTCAGGAAAGCAGATACACCTGAATTATGCCAAGAAACGACCAACGTAAGTCTCCTATGCCGTCGTATCTTGGGTGCATATGTACGATGGCCGCTAGGGGCGCTTCCGTCGGTTTCCGCGTTGAATATGTAAATTAGCTAGATACGCCGATTTACAAACGTACTTGCGCCCGTCGCAGTAAGCTACGCCGTTTGTGTAAGGCGTATGTTCGGCGTAACTTTACCCCTGCTATATGAGGCGCAGCCAATGCTAAGGTATGGACGACGGAACAGCCGTCGGATTTTACGTCGTTTACGTAAGTCGTACGTGAATGGGGCTGGGCGTAGGTTACGTTCATGTCATAGGTATTGAGTCAGCGTATGTTAGGGAGTATTTGAGACGTGACTCTGAGCATGCGCGCGCATGCACCGTTTGATCGGCCATTCATTTACATGGGGTCACGGTTACTTATAATACAACACGCCCACTACCTGCCTACTTTGAATTACGCGGGCTTACCCCGGCCCCTTTACGCTACGCCGGCGCACATATGGGAGTGAGTGCTTTGTGAATACAGTACTTGCCTCTCCAAGTTACGTCAACGTAGCGCATATCAGATGCGCTACGCCTATCTAAAGATGTGCCGATCTCTCTGAATCCCGGCCATGGACTTTTTCTTCTTGTTTAGCCAATGACTCAGATAAGTTGCACATGTAATGCAACAACAACAATGAGGGGCTCGACTCTTGTCCTGATCCCCTGAGTGACTGCTGTCACTTTTGGGGTGCAAATGTAACATTGTCACAAATGTATCAGAAGTTATCTGTGTTGTTTACACAGTTTGGAGGCATCTTGGCTAGACATGTTCACTGCCGGAAAAAAAAAATGTTTTGTTTTCATTTTATAAAAAAAACTAAATCCGGGTCAATCGTTATGATCGCAATTTGTAAATTTGTGAATTTGAAAATTCATAAATTTGTACGTTCAAACATTTGTAAGTTTAAAAATTCATGAATTAGAAAATTCGTAAATTTAAAAATTCATAAATTAGAAAATTTGAAAATACAAAAAGGAAATCCCAAAATTTGAAAGAATAACAAACTCTCTAACTATCTAACTAACTAATAATATCTAACTATTAAATTATAGGTATTGGAATTTCCTTTCAAATTTGGCTGTAAGTGAACCAAACAAATACAAATTTATCCAAAGTTACAAATGATCCGAAATAACAAATCAAAACAAATGGAACAGATAAAATAATTAATAAACAATAATAACAAAAAAAAATATTATTATTACTGTTATTTCTTATTATTAATTTGTCACATTACTTTTGATTAGATGCGGCATTCATTGTTTCGGATAATATGTAACTTCAGATGAATTTGTATTTGTTACGTTCACTAACAGCCAAATTTGAAAGAAAAATTTCAATACCTATAATTTATAAAGTTAAATTATTATTAGTTAATTATTATTTCATAATTTCAAATTTTCGGAATTTCAAACTTCCAAATTTTTTAATTTACGATTTTTTTAATTTTCAAGTTTCCAAATATTCAGAAAACATTGTTAAATGTGTTTTCATTAATTTGGATATTTTCGGATTAACAAATTTCTCGAAATTTGTTAAAGAACAAATTTGGATCAAAACATGTCTAATTTTGGCTTCTGAGGGAAAATATCAATCGAATTTCCGAATTTATGATTTTTCAAACATTCATATTTACCAATATTCAGAAAAAAATGTTAAATGTGTTTTCATTTGTTTGGAAATTTCCAGATTAACACATTTCTCAAAATTGGCTTCTGAGGGAAAATATCACACAACTGTCCCTTGGAAATGTTATAGAAAAAAAGTGCAGCGCCAAAAGGAAGGAGGGTCCTCCTAAGAAGGGAGATCCCCAGTGATATAATGTTGCGATCACAAAAAGGACATAAATCTCACATCTGTTCCCCAGTGTTTGCAAACAGAGTGCTGGAAGTCATATATTACCGAAGTAAGTATATGAATATAATGTTCAAACCAATATGTTAAAACAAAACTTTAGTGAATCTGTAATCAAACAGATTGTAGTGAAGTGTATAGTCCCGTGTAAATACAAAGGTGGTCCTTAAACTCTCATGGATGTGCAAATATACATTGTCCCCTCTGTCAAATAGCAATACATCTCCAGGCAGATAATCCTTGGCATAAAAGTAGATTGAATATGCTTACCAGCTGGAGTAGACCCGCAGCTCACCTTACGGTGGGGGGTCCTAAAGGCTTGTATGGGCCGAACGCCCTCCTTGGTCACCATCACAGATGTATATCCTTGTACTGATGTTAGGCAATGACACTTTCACAAGTCACCAGATGTAACTGTATGAGGCGTAGATCTGACCAAGACAAATGTACCTTGTAATAAAAAAAGAATAAATTCACATTTTGAAATAGGAATTTTGAATAGAAAATATTATAATTTAATAAAAAAGAAAAAATATAACCATCTTCCGGATTTTGAATTTCAAATGTAAAAAATAATTGACCAGAAGAAAATATAAATAATATAGCTTTCGTTCAAATTTTTTATTTTGAATTTCAAAGTTTGGATTTTGAATTGAATAGAATAGAGTAAAAAAAAATAGAGCCACCTTACAAAAATATAATTTATAAAATCAGATTTCGAATAGAATCAAAAGAATACAGCCTTCTTCCAAAATTCAAATTTCAAATGGAATAGAATAAAATATAAAAATATATATAGGTGACTTTCACGATTTGAATTTAGAATTTCAAATTTCGGATTTTGAATATAATAGAATAGAATAAAATAGAAAGAATGTAGATGTATCCAAAATTAGCATTTCAAATAGAATAAAAAAAAATTGAAAAAAAACATCTGTCTTCCAAAATTCTTATTTAAATTTCAAAAATGTAATTTTAAAAAGAAAATAATAAAAATGGAATAAAATAGAAGGAATGTAGCTGTCTTCTGAAATTTGAATTTTAAATTTTGAATAAAATAGAACAGAATAAAATAGATACCATATAACTCTCTTCTGAAATGATAATTTTGAGCGGAAACAAATAGAATAGAAAAAAAATAATTTAATAAAATAGAAAGCATATAACATTCTTCTGAAATTCAAAGCTTTAAATATTAATTTCAAATGTCACCTTCTAAAATCCAAAATTTCAAATCCAATAGAATAGAATAAAATCTTTAGCCAAATTCCAAAATTTGAATTTCAAAATTTGTATTTTACATTTTGAATAGAGTAGAATAGAAAGAATATAGCTGTCATTCAAAATCCTATTTGAAATATAAAAATTCAAATTTTGAAAAATGTACTAAAATAGAAAGAATATAGCTGTCTTCTAAAAATCAATAGTTGACTAGATTAAAACAGAATAGAGTTGAATAAAACAGAAATGATATAGCAATCTTCCCAAATTTTAAATTTGAAAACAATAGAATAAAATAAAATATAAAGAATATAGCCAAAATTTGAATTTAAAATACAGTAAAATATAAAAATATATATCTATGTTTGGAAATTGTAATTTTGAAATATGAATTTTGAATAGAAACAAATAGAATAATATAGAAATAATGTAGCCATCTTCCAAAAATTTGAATTTAAAACTTAGAATAGAATAGAATAAAATATAGCTTTCATCAAAAATTTTAATTTTGAATTTCACAATTTGAATTAAATAGAACAAAGTAAAATAGAAGGAAAATAGCCATCGTCTAAAATTCAAATTTTAAATTGAATACAATAAAATAGAAAATACGTAACTAACTTTCAAAATTTGAATTGTGAAGTTAAAATTTTGAATAGAAAATAAAAAAGTAGAAATAATGTAGCCGGTTTCCAAAATGTGTATTTCAAATAGAATTAAAAAAAAGAAAATATATATATCTGTCTTTTAACATTTACATTTTAAATTTCAGAATTTGAATTTTTAATACAAAAGATTGGAATATAATACAATAGAAAGCCATCTTTTAAAATGTAATCTTCAAAATTTGAATATAATAAAACAAAGTTAAATAGAAAGAAAAAAGATGTCTTCACAAAATAACATTTTTAAATTTGAATTTTGATTCAAAATACAGCCATCTTTCAAAGTTCAAATTTGGAATAGAAAACAAAAGCATAGAATAGAATAAAATATAAAGACTAGAGCAACCTTCTGAAATTTAAATGTTGAAATATGAGTTTACAATTTTGAATACAATAGAATAAAAACTATACAGTAATATTCTAAAATCCATCATTTCAAACAACACAGAAAAGAATAGAAAAAGCCAACTCCCAAAATTCAAATTTAAAAATTCAAATTTCAAATTTTGCATAAAATAGAGTAAACAGGAATAAAATAGAAAGAACATAACTGCCATCCAAAATGGAATCTTTAATAAAAAAGAAAGCATATATCCATCCTGTAAAATTTAAATAAAAATAATTAATTTAAATTTTAAATTCAAAACATAATAGAATAGAATATAAAGAATATAGACATCTTTTAAAATTCAGAAGTTAAATGGAATTTAATAAAATAGAAATCATATATAGCTGACTTCCAAAATGTAATATTGAAATTAGAATTTAGAATAGTAATATAATAGAATAGAATAAAAGAGATAACATACAGCTGTTTCCAAAAATCTAATTTCATATAGAATAGAATAGAAAAAACATATAGACAACTTTCGAAAATTGAATTTTGAAATTTAAATTTCAACTCTAGAATAGAATGTAATAAAAAAGAAAATAATTTAGCTGTCGTCGGAAATTCAAATGTTGAAATTTTAATTTTGAATAGAACAGAATACAATAGAAATTCAAAGTTTAAAATTTGAACTTAGAATAAAATAGAATAATCAAACCAAAAGTCAAATTTCAAATCAAATGAAATAGAATAAAATAAAATAGAAATAAAATGATGTTTGAAAGATGGTAATAATCATTCTATTTTATTTTAAATTTGAATTTTAAACTTTAAGAGATGTTCTAACTTGACATTTAAATTTCAAAATAAAATTTTCGAAAGTTGTCTATATGTTTTTTCTATTCTATTCATGTGAAATTATAATTTTGGAAAACTGCTCTATTTGTTCTCTTTTATTCTATTCTATTATAATAAAATTCAAAATTCTTATTTCAAAATTACATTTTGGAAGTCAGCTGTATATGTTTTCTGTTTTATTCTATTCTGCTTGAAATCTGAATTTCGGAAGATGTCTATATACTTTCTATTCTATTCCATTCTCTTACGTTTTGAATTTAAAATTAAAATTTCTAACTTTTAATTTTAATTTTGAAGGACATATATATGCTTTCTTTTTAGTCAATTTTATTCAAATTAGAAATTTATATTTTATTATGTTTTAATCTTTTTTATGCAAAATAAAAAAATTAAGTTTTGAAATTTGAATTTTGGAAGTTGGCTTTATCTTTTTTTCTATTCTATTCTATTTTGTTTGAAATTATGGATTTTAGAAGATGACTGTATAGTTTTTATTCTATTGTATTCAAAATGTGAAAATCAATTTTCAACATTTAATTTCAAATGGTTGCTATAGTCTTTTTTTTATTCTATTCTATTCTATTATTTTCTATCCCAAATAAAAAATTTTAAAAGATGGCTGTATTTCTTTCAAAATTTTAATTTCTGAAGACAGCTATATTCTATCTATTTAACTTTGTTTTATTATATTCAAAACGATTACATTTCAAAAGATGGCTTTCTATTATATTCTATTCCATTATTTTGTATTCAAAATGCAAATTCTGACATTAAGATTGTGGTGTTTAGCAGCTATTGTTATTTTCTTGTATTTGGCGCAATTTTTTCTATATATTACTAACTATTAAATTATAGGTATTGGAATTTCCTTTCACATTTGGCTGTTAGTGAACGTAACAAATACAAATTTATCCGAAGTTGCAAATTATCCGAAACAATGAATGCCGCATCTAAACAAAAGTAACGTGACAAATTAATAATAATAAATAACAATGATAATAATATAATTATTATTTATTAATTATTTGTTCCGTTCCATTTGTTTAGATTTCGGTTGGTTAATTCATAACTTCGGATAAATTCGTATTCTCCCCGTTCACTAACAGAGAAATCTGAAAGGAAATTCCAATACCTATAATTTAATAGTTAGATATTATGGGCCAGATCCAGAAAGAAATACATTGGCGCAGCGTATCAGAGATACGCTACGCTGCCGTACATTACCTGGCGCATTTTCGAATCCTCAGCGAGTTTGCGCCGTAAGTTACGGCGGTGTAGTGTATTTATGGTGGTGTATCTCAAATTGGGCGGGTTGGGGGCGGGTTTCATTTAAATGAAGCGCGTCCCCGCGCCGAATGAAATGCGCATGCGTCGTTCCTAAATTTCCCGCCGTGCATTGCGCTAAATGACGTCGCAATGATGTCATTTTTTTAACTTAGACGTGAGTTACGTCCAACCCAATTCTCGGACGACTTACGCAAAAGAAAAAAAGAAAAATTTCGACGCGGGAACGACGCCCATAATTAACATGGCAATTCTATGTATACGCCGAAAAATACCAGCTTTAAATATACGCCGGAAAAAGCCGACTACAGACGACGTTAGAAAATGCGACGGCCGCGCGTACATTCGTGGATCGTCATAAATCGCTAATTTGCATACCCGACGCGGGAAAACGCCACCCAGCGGACGCCGAACTATTGCGTCTTAGATCCGAAGACGTACACCTGTCGGATCTAACCCAGAAGCTGTCGTATCTTGATTTGAGGATTCAAAACAACGATACGACGCGGGAAATTTGAAAGTACTTTGGCGTATCAGTAGATATCAGTAGATACGCCGGCGTACTTCGTCTGTGGATCTGGCCCTATTAGTTAGTTAGATATTATTAGTTAGTTAGATAGTTAGTTATTCTTTCACATTTTTGGATTTCCTTTCTTATTTTCAGATTATCACATTTTTTAATGTATGAATTTTCAACAAATTGCGATCATAACGATTGACCCAGAAATAAAAATGTATAAAATGAAAATATTTTTTTTTTTTTGGCAGAGCACATGTCTAGACAAGACGCCTCCAAACTGTGTAAACAACACAGATAACTTCTGATACATTTGTGACAATGTTACATTTGCACCCCAAAAGTGACAGCAGTGGTAATAAAGACTTAACACTTATATTTTGGATGCAAAATAGGGGATCAGGACAAGAGTCGGGCCCCTCATTGTTGTTGCATTACATGTGCAACTTATCTGAGTCATTGGCTAAACAAGAAGAAAAATTCCATGTCTTTCCCAGTCCCAATGGTGTGGAGGAACCCACCAATCATAGTAGTGGTAGGGCAGCACAGTGGTGTAGTGGTTATCACTTTCACCTAGCAGCAAAAGGGTCGCTGGTTTGAATCCCAACCACGACACCATCTGCTTGGAGTTTGCATGTTCTCCCTGTGTCTGCGAGGGTTTCCTCTGGGTACTCCGGTTTCCTCCCACACTCCAAAGACATGCTGGTAGGTTAATTGGATCCTGGCCAAATTGGCCCAGTATATATGTGTGTACGACTGTGTGTCCCAAGCGTGTCAAGATTCTACGGGGTAAAATGACCGCACCAGCCAGGAAGACACTGGCTGCAAAAAGCGCCTAGAGGTTGATTCAGTTTGCATGTGTAGCGCTATACAAGTCATTCATTCATTCATTCAGTAGTGACTGATATTTTTTCATGGTCCCCCCAATTGTAAAGGGGATCTAAAAAAGAATATCCAAACATTCCCTCTGCACTGCGGGCCAGATTCACGTAGAGCGGCGCATATATAGACCGGCGTAGCGATTCTCATTTCCGTTACGCCGGCTCAACTTAGAGACGCAAGTACCGTATCCACAGAGTATTTGCGTCCAAATATGCACCAGCGTAACGTACATTATGAGGCGTAAGGCGGGGTAATTGAAAGTGGGAAGGAAGTGGGTGTGCTCTATTGAAATGAGCCGTGACCCCATGCAAATGAAGGGCCGGCCGGACTGCGCATGCGCGCATGACGCTTACTATGTTCTGTGCCTCACTGGGCATGCTCAGAACTCAGGCACGGCGCAATCAGTGAGATAGGAACTAGGCCCGGCGTACTTAGTGAGATACGCTCAGGGCATAAATAGGCCCAGACATGCGCCCTTCCGTTGCAAAAGTACATCCATGTGTTTCCCTTCCTGAAGCAAGGTGCTTTTGTTCTGTTGTCCGTTGGTGTTTGTTGGTTTGTGTCGGAGTGTTATTGGAAAGTCTTATTGGAGCGTGTTATTGGAGATTGTATTTGCTGTTTGTTTTTGGTGTCTGTTTTTGGTGTCTGTTTTTGGTGTCTGTTTTTGCTGTCTGTTTTTGCTGTCTGTTTTTGCTGTCTGTTTTTGGTGTCTGTTTGTGCTGTCTGTTTGTGCTGAGTGTTTGTTGCAGAGATGGCAACAAGGAAGAGGAAGTTGATCTTCTCTCTGCGGGAGAAGGAGATTCTTACCAGGGCCATTACCCTACATGGGCGGTTTTGCATGGCCTTGAGAGTCGGGACACCACCCCGGCCAGGAGGAAGCAGATCCTGCAGGACATTGTAGATAATATCAATGCGTTGGGGGGTGAGACGAGGAGCCTCAGTGGGATAAAAAAAAAGATCAACGATCTGAGGTGCGTGGTCCGTGGAAAGATGGCTAAGCTAACAGCACATGCTAGGGGCACTGGAGGGGGACCACCTTGCAATATTAGGCTGACTGCTGAGGAGCGTGCAGTGGCCCAGTGCTTCCACAGGCAGCAAGTGGTGGGCCTGCCTGGCTTTGACTCAGAGGAGGCCGTGAGGACAGGTACATTTTTTTTTCTATCTGGCGAGTAGCATGTGTGGGGGGGAGGGAATATGTGACAAGTGTGTGGATCCTCCAACCTGTGTATGTTTTGTGTCATCCACAGATGTGCAGGAGGGTGCGGGGTCATCTGGCCAGTCTGCACCATCCCCCGGACATCAGGCTGATGAAGACCCCCAGGAAAGCCAGGAGTCCTCAGGGGAGGGGAGTGGCCACAGCTCACCTCATGAGGAGGATGAGGAGGAGGAGGATGAGGAGGAGGAGGTTAAGGGGGAGGAGGTCACCAGTTCTGCCTGAAAATCTGTGGAGGGACCAGGCCCTTCAGACCCGCCATCTGGGTCAGGTCACCCAGACTTTGGTCCGGATGGAGAAGAGCCTGGCCTCCATTAAGGACTCAGTTCAGGACATGAGCTGTAACTCCCTGGCTCTCATAAACTGCTTTAATGAAATGCAGACCGCTACAGCAGGCGTGGGTCAGGAGGTGTGTGCCCTGACCCAGGCAGTCCAGGCCAATATGTGGGCCTCAACAGAATTGCCGTGGCCTTGGAGAGCAGGCCGGCAGGTGGGCAGAGACCAGGGGAGGCTCCTCCTTCCCCTGATTCCCCCCCATGAGTCTCCCCTGAGGGGCCGTGGCCGTGGCCGGCCAAGGTGTGGGTCATGCCAACGACATAAATTTTTTGTGTATTTTTGTTTTCAGTGTTTTTTTTTACTGTGATTATGATTTGTTTTATGTTTGTGAATGATGTATGAATGTGGGGGTGACATTCCTGCCAGAAAAGGGGTGTCACCCTCATTTGTGGTGGAGAAGGGATCCCAGGACCAGGGAGAAGTGATCCCCAGGTCCGTGTGAATGGTGTATGAATGTACATTGATATAATTGGAGCCTTGGCATGGCGTTGATGCTCCCTAGTACCGTGCGGTGTACTTCGGTCTAATCCAATTCGATGTGGATTTGGGGTGTGTGTGCTAGGGACCACAGTGGTGTGCATGCGTGCATTCTCATTGTGCCATGATTAATGTGTTTGTTTAACGTGCAAAGATGCCTTCTGCAAGGCGTCTCCTGACTGCTGCTCCCTCAGAAAACGGAGTACCCTCGGTCAGGGGGGGATTGTCTGGTCCGGGGGTCAGGTCATCACGTAGGTCAATCTCCAGGCCCTTTCTCATGGCGAAGTTGTGCAGCATGCAACATGCACCGATGATCTGGCACACAAAGTTTGGGGAATACAACAGGGTACTCCCAGACTTATCTAGGCATCGGAAACGGGACTTCAGGAGGCCAAAGGTGCGTTCCACCACTCCACGGGTACGTGCGTGTGCTTCATTGTATCTTTCCTCTCCTGGGGTTTGGGGGTTCCGGAATGGAGTCATGAGATGGGGTCCAAGAGCATATGCAGAGTCACCTGGATGGGAAAAGACAGAAGGATGTTAGTCATGCATGTGCCCCTCGTGATGTCTGCATCATGGGGGGGACAGTTATGCCTGACACCCATGTCACTCACCAACCAGCCAGCTGTCCCCATACACGTTCTGTTCAAATTCTCTTGGGATGTTGCTCTGGCGATATATGAAGCTGTCGTGGCTGGACCCTGGGTGTTTGGCACGGACGTGCCATATGAGGCATTGGGCATCGACTATCACCTGTATGTTGATGGAATGCCAATGCTTACGATTGTGGTATATGTGCTCTGTCTCACGGGGGGCTGTAGTGCCACCTGTGAGCAATCAATGGCCCCCACGGTGCGTGGGAATTCTGCAATTCTGTAGAAATCACGCATTGCCTTCATCCGCAAGTCCTCCTGGGTGGGTTTGATGATTTGGTTGGCCATGCGTCTGAGGATTGCGGGGACAACCGGGTGCACACATCTGCTAATGGAGGATTGTGACATCCCATCCACAACTCCACTTGTACGCTGAAAAGATCCACTGGTGAGGAAATGGAGTGTTGCCAGTACCTTGACCAGTGGCTGCACTGCATGTGAGCGGTGTGTTGGGCTGGTGATGTCATCTTTCAGGGTTGTGGTTAATTCCAGGATGGCATCAGGGCTGAATCTGAAGATGCAAACCACCTCAGAATCAGCCATGCCAAAGACGTCTATGCGCGGTTGGTATATCCTCTCCCATGCCCTCCTCCTCTGTTCCCTCCTCCTTCTGCGCGCATCTAAAGCCACTAGTATAGCTATGACCATGGATGCCCCTGGCATGTTGGCATACAGATTGTTGTCCTGAAAGTGTGTGTGCTTAGCTCGTCCCTAACGGTGTTGCTTCAGCTGACCTGCACACGTCTGGTGCAAAGTTAAAGCTGCTTTTATAAGGGGTAACTTTAGACCGGACATACAGCTGATGCGCACACGGCGTAGCCTGCGCCGCACAAACGTACTTTTGTGGATCGCCGTATCTCCCTCATTTGCATATTTGACTAGCAAAACAATGGTGTGTCTAGCGTATTTTTGCCCCCACGATGCGCCGGTGTAATCTTTTTAGGTTGGTCGGAAAAAGCTGGTTTTCAGGTGTATCTGTTTTTGGGGATACGGCGCATAGATACGCACGGCGCATATTTACACTTACGCTGCGCATCTCGAGATACGCCAGCGTAAGTGCTCTGTGAATCTGGCCCTGCGTCTTTTACCCCATGGTGTATAATCGCACATCCTCCTCATAATTTTGAATTATTTTGATGCAGTTTTGACCTGAAGTTGTATCTTGGAAACTGGAGCCAATGAATACTCAGGACTTCGTTTTCCTTTATTAGTGACACAATTCTGGTAACATTTTGCTACTTTCATTTCATTTCCTTTCTACTCTTTGTAGTCCAGTGTTATTGTAATATGTTTCTATTTCAAATTCAAATTCATTTGTATAATTCATTTTGTTATAATTTATTAGCTGACATTTGTTATGATTGTGATCTGGAAATTCAGAGACATCCGACTCTCCAATTGATGAAAATGTTGTCTGAATTTTGATGTGTAAATAAATGAATTGCACATGTCTAGTGTCTACATGGAAGACTCTCCTCAGTGCAAAACACATAAAGGTTCTCTTGGAGATCACAAAACAATCCCCTGAAGAAATCTCAGACTGTGAGGACCGAGATTCTCTCATCTGATGAAACCAAAATGGAAATGTTTGGCCTCAATTCTAAATGTTATGTCTGGAGGAAACCAAGCCGTGCTCATTACACATGTGAGATTTGTTTCGGTGTGAATACAAATTCTGACAAGTTTTTGGTTATTCGGAGATTTGGTTGTATCTGAATCCCTGAATACAATTTTCACAAATAGTAACAAATTTTGTTTAAATTCATTCAATTTAATTTTGTTTATTCATTTTGTAATGAATTCCAAATTTTCAGAACAATTACAATTCGAAACAGACGAAAAATTATCGACCGATACTAATTCTGTGTGAAGAATAGCTGGTTGTTAAGCGGCGGGCACGGAAAGCCGGCCACCTCATCCTTAACAACCGATGACTCATCAGCTGTCAGCGGGCTTAATCCCCACCGACAGTTGAAATGTAAACAACAAAATGCCGTAAAAACAAAAACGTTTTAAAATAAATGGCTTGGGGTCCCCAAAATGCTTTGGGGTATAATCTAACATCATGGAGCAATTCATCCTTAATTTCCTAATAGAATCAATGTAGCCATTAATCAGGGCTCAGCACTCTGCTCTCTACTCCTCCTGTGTACCTGATCTGTGTTTACATTAGAGATTAGAAGTCTGGCAGGCTGTCAAGCATGGAAGGTGGATCAGAATGAAACTACTTCTGCTGGAAACATTGATGGTTAATTACTCCACAGTGTCTGCACCTACAGAGATGAGTGAGTGAGTGAGTGAAAAACTTGTAAAGCGCAACACATGCGAACTGAATCGCCTCTGGAACTTACTAGGAACTTATCTGAAAATCCTGAGCCCATTCAGTATATTTAAGTGGGTATGGGCCACCCGACATACTGATCAACACTGAAAAATTATGAATCTAACTTTGTGAAAGAGACAAGGAAAGAATCCAGCAGCACAATGAGATATAAGTAGAAATGTTCACAGAAATAATATTCAGAAATGCAAATTCCTCAGGAAATTCCATTCAGCAGATATGTGTTACTGCCTAAGGACCGCCCCACGTACATATACTGCGGCAGGGCGGCCCTTCAACGCAAAACCACAAAACTGTACAAGATTTTTCTCTTCAGGTCTCGGATGCGCACACTAGGGTTGTCCCGATACCACTTTTTTAGGACCGAGTACAAGTACCGATACTTTTTTCAAGTACTCGCCGATACCGAATACCGATACTTTTTTTTAAATGTGTCCCCAAATGCAGCCATGTCCCCCCACAAATGCAGCCATGTCCCCCCATATATGCAGCCATGTCCCCCCCATATCCAACCATGTCCCCCCCATATCCAGCCATGTCCCCCATATGCAGCCATGTCCCCCCATATCCAACCATATCCCCCCCATATCCAGCCATGTCCCCCCATATGCAGCCATGTCCCCCCATATCCAGCCATGTCCCCCCTATATCCAGCCATGTCCCCCATATCCAGCCATGTCCCCCATATGCAGCCATGTCCCCCCATATCCAGCCATATCCCCCCATATGCAGCCATGTCCCACCATATCCAGCCATGTCCCCCCCATATATGCAGCCATGTCCCCCTTACCGTACATGCTGCCGCGCCGTGCCGCCACTTGGTTAATACGGGCGGGGAACATTACAGCTTTCATTTGAATAGCTGTAGTCTTTCGCGCCGTGCTGCGTATAGACACTCCCCCTTTGCTCGGGATTGGACAGTTCACCCGAGCAAGGGGGAGTGTCTATACGCGGCACGGCGGGAAACACTACAGCTATTCAAATGAAATCTGTAATGTTCCCCGCCCGTATTAACCAAGCGGGGATGTGGCGTAGCGGCGGGATGCGTCGGCGGCGGGGGGGGGGAAGTATTCTATTTTGGTATCGGGGGTATTTGCGGGAGTACGAGTACTTTTTTTTAGCCCTGATCACTGTATTGGTGTCACTGGTCTCCAAAAAGTGTCAATTAATGTCAGATTTTTTTCTGCCGCAATGTCGCAGTCCCGCTAATAATCGCTGATTGCCACCATTACTAGTGAAAAAAAAAGATTGCATAAATCCATCCCATAGTTTGTAGATGCTATAAAGTTTGTGCTAACCAATCAATATATGGTTATTGGGATTTTTTTACCAAAAACAGAATACATGTTGGCCTAAATTAATGAATACATTTGATTTTATAATTTATTTTTTATTGGATGTGTTTTATAGCAGAATGTAAAAATATACATCTTTTTTTTCAAAATTATCGTTTTTTTGCACAACAAATAAAAACTACAGAGGTGATCAAATACCACCAAAAGAAAGCAATTTTATTTGGGTACAGCGTCGCACGATCTCGCAATTGTCAGCTAAAGAAACACAGTGCGGTATTGCAAAAAATGGTCTGGTCAGGAAGGGGGGTGAACCTTCCGGAGCTGAAGGGGTTAATGGCCAAATATGTGTAGTCACCTGACCTTCACACCTATATGGGCTGATTGGGCATCCCATTTCAAAATGATGGTCATTAATATTGAGTGGCCCCCCCACCTCTGTGCCTATAACTGTCTCCTCTTCTCTGGGAAGATTGTTCACAAGATTTTGGAATGTATCTGTGGGGATGTTTGCCCATTCAACCAAAAGAACCTTAGGCCTAGTACACACGAGAGGATTTATCCGCGGATACGGTCCAGCGGACCGTTTCCGCGGATAAATCCTCTCGAGGATTTGCCAGGATTTTGATCCGATGGAGTGTACTCACCATCGGATCGAAATCCGCGCCGAAATCCTCTGGCGATGATGTGTCGCGCCGTTGCCGCGATGATGACGCGGCGATGTGCGCGACGCTGTCATATAAGGAATTCCACACATGCGTCGAATCATTACGACGCATGCGGGGGATCCCTTCGGACGGATTAATCTGGTGAGTCTGTACAGACCAGCGGATCAATCCTTTGGGATGGATTCCAGCGGATAGATTTGAAGACATGTCTTCAAATTTTTATCCGCTGGAAATCTATCCCAGGGGATAAAAATCTGCGGAAAAAGATCCGCTGGATTGTACACACCAGGGGATCTATCCGCTGGAGCCGGTCCGCGGATCAATTCCAGCGGATGGATCCTCTCGTGTGTACGGGGCCTTAGTGAGGTCAGGTACTGATGCTGGATGAGAAGACCTGACTCACAATCAGGCTGAGGTCAGGACTGTGTTCATGACATTTGAGTTCCTCCACACCAAACTTATCAATCCATGTCTTTATGGAGCTGGATTGATTTGTGCCCAGGCGGACAGTCATGCTGGAACACAAAGATGTCCCTTATAAACATAGAAGGCTTCTGTGTTTACAAGTGATAGTGAGGAGCGGAGGGTGAGAACTAGAATGGAGTTCCACATTCCGGCTACAAAACTGGGTTGAAGGGTCACATGTCAAGGCCTGGCGAGCCGTATTCAGCCTGTGGGCCTTGTGTTTGATATCTGTGCTGTAGAGGGATGAATGATAATAGAAGGAAGACTGAAGCTGTTTCTGGTACTGCTGGTACTGGATTCCACTTGTACTGGCTGGTGATCTGGAATCTTTCTTTTCTATCACTTTCCAATCAGTGTGTGAGGGCAAAGTGGGGGCAAGCTGATATCTTCAGGTGTTGGTTACATTGTGTCATGCTTTGATTGGTCACAGCATTTTATTTGTGATCAGCACCGTCCAATGGACAATGCAGTGACAGTACTTTGCTTGTGCATGCTGGGGGGCGTGTAAGAGCAAGAAAAAAAATGAAGCTCTAAAATATCATCCAATCCTGTGACATCCACCTTCCATCCACTTATGTACAATAGGCAGACAGAAGGCAGTCAATGTCCCCAAAAATCATAATTCTGATGATGATGTCATTCATAATGATGATGATGGAAACAATATGACTGAATTTGTTTAATCTGATCTACAGCATTATACATTGAATCAATGTGTTACATTTCCATCATTCTTTTCCCCAGCATTGTCCCTCTTGTGTTCAGTTCAGGTTTGAAAAGTAAAATGTAGAGTTTTGGAGAAAACATACACAATAATATTCCAGCACTGGAGGTCAGTATGGCGAATATCTCCACAGCCACCATGTATTTCCCTCTGGTGCTCAGATAGGCCGGGATCATGGCAATCCAGACACTGCAGAACACCAGCATGCTGAAGGTGATGTACTTGGCCTCATTAAAACTGTCCGGTAATGTCCTCACCATGAAAGCCAGAAGAAAACTCACAGCTGCCAGAAACCCCATATAACCCAACATAGAGTAGAAGCCGATAACTGACCCTTCATTACACTGAATGATGATCTTCCCAGGATAGGAGTCCATGTCATACTCCTGAAATGGTGGAGAGATGGACAACCAGAGAATGCAATTCATAACCTGAATGGATGAGCAGAATAACATGACTGTATTGGGAAGTTTGACTCCCACCCATTTTCTACAAGAGCTTCCAGGTCTGGTGGCTTTAAAAGCAATGAAGACCATGATGGTTTTGGCGAGGATAGAAGATGCTGAGATGGTGAAGGGAACTCCAAAAGTGACTTGTTGCAGCATACAGGTAATATCCACAGGACGGCCAAGGAACAGGAATACAGAAAGGAAGCTCAGTATGAGGGAGAGGAGCAGAATGAAGCTGAGGTTCCGGTTATTGGCTCTGACTATGGGAGTGCTCCGAAACCAAACAAATAGTCCAAGTATAAGGAGAGATGTTGTAGCAAATATGACTGAAGTTATAGAAAAAAATAAAACTAGAATGTCCTCCTCGTATGATAAATACTCATTGACCTTGTCACTACAAATAGTTTTAGCTTTGTTAGGCCATTCATTTTCAGGACACTTCTTGCAGAGTTCACTGTCTGTAGAGTAAAAAGAAGTGAAAATAACATTAGGCATGGTCGCTATTTCACTGTATTAAATATTTTTTTTGCATTTTTCCTTAACCACTTGACCTCCAGAAGATTTAACCCCTTCATGACCAGGCCATTTTTCAATCACCTCTGCGCTTTGTGTGCTATAAACAAAAAAAGACCAACAATCTTGAAAATATAAAATAAAAATATACTTTCTGCTATAAAACACATTCAATGGGGCGCATGCACGGCACAAAGCTGGACGGTCGCAACTGAGAAGAGCTCCGAGCACAGCGGGGACTTCAGCGCCTTCTCTGGGTCTATTTACTGCGATACACGCACCCAATCCTACCTGCACCCCCGGGGGAAAGAGCCGTGCATGCCGTCTTCCAAGTCTCGATGCGGGAAACCAGCGCAAAAGACCCCAACGAACTACCTCCTTAGGCCCCATACACACGATAGAATTCATCCGCAGATAAATCCCAGCAAATGGGTTTCTGCGGATAGATTCTATGGTGTGTACACGCCAGCGGATCTGTTTCCGCGGAGAAATCTCCTCTGGGATGGATTCCAGCAGATCGGATATTTGCTGACATGCACAACAAATCCATCTGCTGGAATCCATTCCAACGGATGGATCCGCTCGTCTGTACAGACTTACCGGATCCATCCGTCCAAAGGGATTCCCCGCACGCGTCGTAATGATTTGACGCATGCGTGGAATTCCTTATATGACAGCGTCGCGCCGTCGCCGCGTCATAATCGCGGCGACGGCGCGACACGTCATCGCCAGAGGATTTCCGCACGGATTTCAATGCGATGGTGTGTACACTCCATCGCATCGAAAATCTGCGGAAATCTTTGAGAGGATTTATCCGTGGAAACGGTCCGCTGGACCGTATCCGCGGATAAATTCTCTCGTGTGTATGGGGCCTTAGAGTTCCGGGAGATGGCTGGGAAGCCTCAAGATGGCGCCGGATCACAACGTGCTCAGACCTCTGCACACAGCCTGGCGGCCTCCCCTGCACACTCGTCCGTCGAAAGTGAGTACAATCTGCAGCTCACTAAGGCAGACCTTGAGGACAGCCTAGCAGCCATGTATACGAAGCTGGCTGAGAAATTTCAGACTGAGCTCCACAAATCAACTAAAACTCTGCAGCAGGAGATGGCTGTTCTGGGCGGCAGAACGGATCTTTTGGAAACAAAGCACGATGAGCTGCAACTAGCTTATTCTGACCTCCGCAGTGATCATAAATCTCTCACTGAATCTGTGTCCCAGCTCCAGTCCCATTTAGAGGACTTGTACAACAGAAACAGGAGGAGAAATTTGAGGATCAGAGGGGTCCCAGAGGCGGTCACAGAGCTTATCCCTGCCATACACAAGTTGTTCCAGTCCCTGCTTCCTGTGGATGCTTTTGCTTGTGATAGGATTCATAGAGCCCTTTGCCTTAGCCTCCAGTGGATAAACCACCCAGGGACGTAGTCTATTGCCTTAAGGACTACCTGGTGATGGAAGAGATCCTAAGGGCTTCCCGCAATACCCCCAACATTGTGCTGGACAGAACCAGGGTTCAAATTTTTCTGGATATTTCCCCGGCCACTTTGGATAAGCAATGCAGATTTAAGAAGATCACCACACCTCTCCAAGAGGCTAGAATCAGGTACAGATGGGGATTTCCTTTTAAACTCCAGGTCCCACACCAGGGGACCACATACACAGTGGTCACCATCTAAGAGGGGAAGGAACACCTCATCAAGCTTGGGCTCATGGCAAAAAAGGATCTTCCTAGTATGCCCTTCCCCCCCCGCCCGTCTGCCATCTGGTCCACCCCATCCTCGTAGAGAGACCGCAGAAGACAGAGGCAGGATCTCAGGGAGCGATTGAATTGATCGGATACTTCTTCCCGCTTATCCCAGACCCACCACGTGTTTTCCCTCTTCTGGATGAGGATCTTTCCCTGACAGCTGAGGAGAACTGACATTATTTACGGGGGAGGTGTTCGCGGGTTTGAATCCTTCCTGCATCAGGGTCTCCTCCCTCCCCCCTGGAAATCAGCTTACTCCTCTTTGCACCATTTTCACCCCAACTGTTTCCCGCTGTGCTGACGTACAGCGGTGCACGTTTGGTTGTCCCCCCACTCTTGTGGATACCCTCAAGACAGAGGAAGAGAAGTTTGAAGATACTCTAAGTTTTCCTCATTCTTTTCTTTTTTTTTCTTTCTTCTCATTTTTGTCCTCCAACAGGTTGCCAAGAGTGTTGGACAGTTCAGTCCTATTGGTCAAGAAGTTTAACGTCTGACAGGTTACTACCTTTGCCTATTGTCGGGATGGTCTTTCCCCTCCCGACCCCACTAGTTTTCATGTCGTTTGTTTTCTTTTACTGTTTTATTGCTTTAGGTTGCAGGACTCTTTTTGCAGATGTCGCAAATCGTGATGTGTTTGGTATGCTTGCCTTTATGGCTTATGCTAGACCCTTTTACATATTATGTGACAAGATCCTTCCTCGCCCAGGTCCTGCTCTCCCGACACTCCTCTGCTACCAGTGAGTCAGCTTGCAGATTGCAGCGTCTGATGGTCCAGTCATCCAAGGTTCCGGGGTCCGAACTACAGCTATGTGCCATTCAGACCCATTAAGAACAAACACCAGGCAGGCTGTATGTAAGTTCAAGCAGGACTCTTTATTTCAAGTACACAGCACACTTTTATACAGAATTTTGGAACATCCCACTCCCAACAACCGCTTTCCTATTGGTCAATTGTAAAGTATATCCAGTCTTCACTCAAGTCCTCCTTGACCATGCAAATGAGGACTTGAAATTGTCAACAGGGATTGGTCCAATAGCTTGGATAGAAAGACTTGTGTATTGAGACAGAAGCCCCAGGGGGTAATCAATGTACACAATAACCCGGTCTACTTAATTACTACCTCTGAGAGGTTACCTTCCTTTTAGACAATAGAATGCTAATTCAATACAGCTGACAGGAGGCTTCTGACCTTTAGAACAATAAACACATACATCTTCACACATACATTCTAGATTCAATTAACCTTCAATCCATAGTTTTTTAGCCAGACGGAGTGTCTCCGACACCCGCTCTTAGCCTGCAGAGCACAATAAAAGGTATTTCTCTAGCTGGTTCCACTTAGCATTTCAATAGCCGGTGTCCTTGCATTGAATGTCCCTCTCCTGTGTAACAGATGTCAAGTAGAAACACTTTAATATCTTAAGATCCATGACATTACTTCCCCTGGGAAACAGTCCAACAGCCGCAGTGGGACCCAAACGGGTCAACTCGAGGATGTTGGAAAAGTAGTCTTAAGGTTCCAGGACTGTCCACTGGGATGACCCATCTGCCTTCCTGTTTTGAGGTCCTGGCCCATAATCGGATGGCAAGAGGCTCACATTCAGTCCTCTCCAAAAGCCCCTGTCCCGGCTAGGTCTGTCACACATCTCCCCCTTTGGCAGGAGACTAACACTGGGAGAGACCCCAATTCCGGTACCCACCCAGTACCCCAGATAACTTGTCCCAAACGGAGCATTACTCACCCAGCCAATCTCTGCCTCTATCAGAGAACACGCCTGCCGCTGGGGAGAGGCCTGGACTGGCCCTTCTCCCTGGAGTCCTTTCAGCCGCTGGAGAGAAGACAGGGTGGCTGGGCTCAGTTCATCATGCCGTTGGGAATCTGGGCCAACTGGCCACCATTCCTGGGGTATACCAGTGGAGACTGCAGTCCCATCCACTGATGCTAGGTAAAAATCCCGCGGTGCTTGCAAAGCAAAGCCGACATCCTCCTGTCTCAGTGCCGCACCATGTTCTGGGGTTGTGTCCGTGGAGATCGGAGTCCCATCCACTACCACAGGAACCCCCTCTCCTGTTAGTTGAGAGCAGAGGCATGGGGCACTCTGCTCTGTTGCCAGCTCTTCCACAGTCCCATCCACCGATATCCGCTCAAGCTGTAGTGGGGTGCAGCCGCCAGTAGCATCCTGTCCTGCTGCCAGTGATTCAGCTGGGAGTACGAGCTTTACCACCTCAGCTTGTTGCTGGGGAGGGGGGCCAACCGCCCCGGCTCCCTGGAACTCCACAGTTGGTCCCAGTGCTGGGCAGAGATGGCTAGCATTCTGCCCTGTTGCCAGCACTTCTGCTGGGGGTGCATAATCCATAACATCCTCTGAACAGTCCATACACTCTGTAATCTGTGGCTGGGGAGTGATCGCCATCTTCTCACCCTGAGCCTCCGGAACTGCCACAGGGGTGGGGCAGAGGTCTTGATCCCTCTGTCCGGTGACCAGCGCTTCAGCTGGGGAAGTTCCTTGTAACTCCACAAATACTGTCCTTGGTGCTGGGCAGAGCACAGTGAAGTTTGGCCCTGATACCAGCTCTTCTGTTGGAGGCTCCCCAGGTTGTTCTTCCTCAGCAGAAAAGTCTATCAAATCCCCTGTCTCTACAACTGGTGTCTGGGGATAGAGGTTCACCATCTCCTGTCCATGGAACCCAGAAGATGCTATGGGTACTGAGCAGAGGTTAGCAGAGCTCGGCCCTGCGGTCAGCACTTCAGCTTTGGGAATGGCAAGCTCCCGATTTTCCACTGCTGATTCATCAGCCAGGATTTCATCACTGTCAGCTGATATTTCCTCATAGTCCCAGGTAAAGGGAACCTCACCCTGCTGCTGAGCGGAGTCTAGCAGCTGTTTGTAGGCGATTTCCAGTTCCCATTCCTGAGCGGCCAGGAATTCCAAATCTTCCTGTAACCAGTGCACTTCCGGGACATTCAGTCTTCGCTCTCTGTGCTCCATAATTTCCTCCCAACGCCACTCCCGATCGCTCCCAAAGTTGGGATCCCTGGACATCCTCCAATACAACAATCCCAGGCCATCATAGTCAAAGCCTTCCGTGGGGCTGTCATCCGCTGACCACGGGCACTCTTGGACTATATACCACCGGAGGGCTCTGTAGCTCTCGTCCAACCGCATCTCTTCCCGG
Source organism: Rana temporaria (assembly GCF_905171775.1). Classification (NCBI taxonomy): domain Eukaryota; kingdom Metazoa; phylum Chordata; class Amphibia; order Anura; family Ranidae; genus Rana; species Rana temporaria. The sequence continues at coordinate 3,805,148 of NC_053489.1, read as the reverse complement.
ATCAGCCTGCTTAACTCTGCTGTCCACTCCTGCTTTGGTTGTTCCCCCAATAACAGCATCCGTACTTCATACTGTGACCAGTACCTTACATGGATGGAGGGGAGAGCTTTTCCCTGGTGTCGCTGCTCGCGGGCTAGCGCTTCTTTCCAGAGTTCGCAGCGGATCGAATCAGACCATCCAAGCAGGACCTCCTCTGATACTGGTCCTCTGTGCTGTATCTGCTTCTCTCGCAACCTCCTTCTGAATTCCTCTTCCATGGTTACTGATATCTGTACCTCTCCTCTTCTTTCATTTGGTGCTGCTTCTTTAGGCGTTGTCACCGATCGCCGTATTTCTGCAATTCTCAGCTCCTGTTGCCGCTCTCGTTCTCTCTGTTGTCGCTCTCGTTCTCTCTCATCCTGCCGCTGGAGGTCTCTAATGGTATTCTGTATGGCGGTCTCTGATGGGTTCGCACCATATAATGCCAACCGCTGTTGAACTCGCTGCTGGAACAAGTCTTCAACTGACCGGGGTCCTGCATCACCATCCCTCTGATCCATCTCGGCTAGCGCAATGATCAGGGTGGTCTTGTTCTTCCCACCGGTCCCTCCACGGCTCTCAAGCAAGTCTTTTAGCATGGTTCTCCTCCAGGCTGCATAGCTGGTCATTCATGGTGGTGGTTTGGAGTTGTCCCAGTAACTGGAGAGCAAATCCCACCGCTGCCAACCAATGTGACGAGATCCTTCCTCGCCCAGGTCCTGCTCTCCCGACACTCCTCTGCTACCAGTGAGTCAGCTTGCAGATTGCAGCGTCTGATGGTCCAGTCATCCAAGGTTCCGGGGTCCGAACTACAGCTATGTGCCATTCAGACCCATTAAGAACAAACACCAGGCAGGCTGTATGTAAGTTCAAGCAGGACTCTTTATTTCAAGTACACAGCACACTTTTATACAGAATTTTGGAACATCCCACTCCCAACAACCGCTTTCCTATTGGTCAATTGTAAAGTATATCCAGTCTTCACTCAAGTCCTCCTTGACCATGCAAATGAGGACTTGAAATTGTCAACAGGGATTGGTCCAATAGCTTGGATAGAAAGACTTGTGTATTGAGACAGAAGCCCCAGGGGGTAATCAATGTACACAATAACCCGGTCTACTTAATTACTACCTCTGAGAGGTTACCTTCCTTTTAGACAATAGAATGCTAATTCAATACAGCTGACAGGAGGCTTCTGACCTTTAGAACAATAAACACATACATCTTCACACATACATTCTAGATTCAATTAACCTTCAATCCATAGTTTTTTAGCCAGACGGAGTGTCTCCGACACCCGCTCTTAGCCTGCAGAGCACAATAAAAGGTATTTCTCTAGCTGGTTCCACTTAGCATTTCAATAGCCGGTGTCCTTGCATTGAATGTCCCTCTCCTGTGTAACAGATGTCAAGTAGAAACACTTTAATATCTTAAGATCCATGACACTTGCCTTTATGGCTTATGCTAGACCCTTTTACATATTGGTATATGCTCGTCTACAGACCTTCCCGATTGTCCCCACCATACAGGGGTGCGGGACACCGGTAGCCTACTCCTTGGGACTCCCCCCCCCCAATTATATATGGGCATATCTGTCTTACAATTTTAAAATGGGCATTAAATTTATCTCCCATAACGTTAGGGGGTTTAATTCCCCTCAAAAGAGAAAAAAAGCATTTTCCGCTTACAAGTGCCTGCGGGCAGACATCATTCTATCACAGGAGACTCACTTCTCCGAAAATAACCACAAAACATATTTTGATAGATCTTTTGGCCCGGGATATTTTACAACATTTGGGGCTAGGTCCCGAGGAGTGGCAATATTCATTAAAAAGTTTGATGTTTGATGTTGAGAATATCTATAAAGATCCAGCTAGTAGATTTATTGTCATGCAGGGCTCCTTACAAGGTAAGAGGGTCACAATATCTAATGTTTATGCCCCTAATGATTCCCAAGCAACCTTCTTTAAGAATTTTTTTCGGATCTTAGACAAATACAGTTCTCCGCACTTGTTGCTGGGAGGGGACTTCAATTTGGTGGCGCACTCTGCTCTTGACAGAAGCAGGGTTGGCAGTGCCTTCAATGCGTTCCCCAAAACTTTAAAGACGCTGTTGCACTCACACAATCTAGTGGACTCCTGGAGGGCTCACAATGAAGGTGCCCATGAGTATACTTTTTACTCTCACCCCTATGACAGCTACTCCAGATTGGACTACCTGTTTTGCTCTCCTATACTCCTTGCAGAATTCCACCTCTGCAGCCATTCACCCCTGCCCATGGTTGGACCATCAGGTGGTCCCCTTGGACATTTCCCACATAGGCCTTAGACCTTCCGTAGCAGGTTGGAGGCTGAAAGAGTCTCTACTCACTGACCCCATTATAGTCTCACAGCTTGCAAAACATATGACAGAATATTTCGCCATCAATAACATGAATGACATCTCCCCCTCAGTCCTTTGGGCTGCCCATAAGGCGGTAATGAGAGGACACCATATCCAATTAGTGGCAGAGAAGAAAAAAAACAAAGATTGATTGATATTACTAGACTAACCACTGAACTAGATAAGTTATACCATTTACACATGCACACCCACACCCCTGACCTACTACTACAAATTAATAACTGTAGATTGGTAACTTGATAAAATTCTCTCCGACCAGACCGAAAGATCCCTGATATGGTCTAAGGCTAGGTTCCTGTTGCACAGTAATTCGACCTTGACCATGTTTGCCAGAAAGCTTAATCAATCACTTCAACCCCCTCACACTTACAAATTGAGAAATCCCAGTGGTAACTTAGGGCCAGATTCACAAAGCACTTACGCCTACGTATCTAAAGATGCGTGGCGTAATTGAAAAATGCGCCGCGCGTATCTTTGCGCCTGATCCTCAAAACGAAATACGCCTGAAAACCAGATTTTTCCATCCGACGTAAAACGATTACACCGGCGCATCTTGAAGCGCAACATACGCTAGACACACCATTGATTTTCTATGCTAATATGCAAATAAAGGAGATAGGGCGATCCACAAAAGTATGCTTGTGCGGCGTAGGCTAGGCCCTGTGCGCATCTGCTAGTTTCATGGTGTAAAATTACACCTTATAAAAGCTGCCCTAACTTTACACCAGCCATGTAAATGTCAGCTAAAGCAACACCGTTAGGGAAGAGCTGAGCACACACACTTGCAGGACAACAATCTGTATCCCAACATGCCAGGGGCATCCATGCTCATAGCTATACTAGTGACTTTAGTAACCGAGGGTACCCCCTCTTCTGCGGGAACAGCAGCCAGGAGATGCCTCGCAGAATGCATCTTTGCACAGTAAACACACACATTAATCATGGCACAATGAGAATGGATGCATGCACACCCACTGTGGTCCCTAGCACAGACACATCACATCCTCATCAAATTGGATTAGACCCAAGTACCCCCCCATGGTACTAGGGAGCAGCAACGCCACGCCATGGCTCCAATTATGTTACTGTGTATTCATACACCATTCACATGGACCTGGGATCACTTCTCCCTGGTCCTGGGGATCCCTACTTCACCAAAACTGAGGGTGACACCCTTTTTTCATCAGGAATGTCACCCCCACATTCATACATCATTCACACACATAAACCAAATCATAATCCCAGTATAATTAAAAAAAGAATATAAATAAAAAATAAAAAGTACAACCAAAATTAATGGCGGCGGCGTGAGCTACGCCTGGGCCGGCCACGGGCACGGCCACGGCCAACCAGGGAGACTCATGGGGGGGGAGCAGGGGAAGGAGGAGCCGCCCCTGGTGACTGTCCTCCTGCTGGCCTGCCCTCCAAGGCCACGGCTATATCCTGGTCAGACCCACAGTGAGGGCAGCCGTATTGGCCTGGACAGCCTGGGTGTTTGCGTGGACAGTCTGGGTCAGGGCACTCACCTCCAGGGACACGCCTGCTGTGGCGGTCTGCAGGTCACAAATGCATGTTATGACCGCCAAGGAGTTTGTGCTCAATTCACTGACCGAGTCCTTAATTGAGCCCAGGCTGTCCTCCATCTGGGCCAAAGTCCGGGTGACCTGACCCAGATGTTGGGTCTGCCGGGCCTGGTCCCTCTGAAGATTGGCTCGGCCACCCCCTGGTCTTCTGGGTAGCCTTCCTGCCTGCAGCTGAGGCTTTTGGCCTGGGAGGAGGGGAGAGAGAGACACTTGGGGGAGGAGTGGGAGGGGCTATCCCTGATGGAGGCCTGACTGCTGCCAGCCACATGGGTAGCCTCAGGGGTAGCCTCAGGGGGAACCACATCTGAAGTCAAAAGGATTTCCCTGGCAAGGTTCATCCGATCATCCCCATCCTCCTCCCCCTCATCCTCCTCCCCCTCAACCTCCTCATGATGTGAGGTGTGGCCACTCCCCTCCCTTGAGGACTCATGGCTTTCTTGGGGCTCTTAAGCAGCCTGTTGTCCAGGGGATGGAGCAGACTGGCCTGATGGCCCAGCAATCTCCTGGCCATCTGTGGATGACACAAAACATTCACAGGTTGGAGGATCCACACTCTTGGCACATATTCCCTTCCCCCCACACATGCTACTCACCAGATAGAATAAAAAAATAAATTACCTGTCCTCCCGCCCTCCTCAGAGTCAAAGCCAGGTAGGCCCACCACTTGTTGTCTGTGGAAGCACCGGGCCACTGCCCACTCCTCCTCAGTCAGCCTGACGGAGCAGGGTGGTCCTCCGCCAGTACTCCGCCAGTATTTATCTTGGCCATCTTGTCACGGACCAGGCTCCTGAGATCATTGATCTTCTTAGCTATCCCACTGGGGGTCCTCGTCTCCCCCCCGCATTGATCTGATCAGTTATCTCCTGGATGATCGCCCTCTTCCTGGCCGGGGGGGGTCCCGGCTCTCAGGGCCATGCAAATATCGCCCATATCGGGTGATCGCCCTGGCAAGTATTTGCTTTTCTCGCACCGAAAAATTCAGCTTTCGTCTCTTTGGTGCCATCTCACCAAACACACACACAAAAATCTAACACAACAAACAAACACAAATACACACAGAACAAACACACACAAAAAGACACAGAACAAACACACACAAAAAGACACAGAACAACACACACACAAAAATCAAACCACAAACACAAGACACCAAAATCAAACAACACAAGCAGACAGCTAATACAAATTCAAAAACAAACACAGAAAAAACAAACAGAAAAAACACTCAGAAAAAAAACACAGCTACTACAACCTCCTTACTTCTATAAATCTTTTATCTAACAATACTACACACACCAACAGACAACAGAGCAAAAGCAACTTGCTTTAGGAAAGGGAACACAGGGATGTACTTTTGCAATGGAAATGCGTTTGTGTGGGGCTATTTATACACAGGGCGTATCTCACTAAGTCTGCTTGGCCTTTTTCCTATCTCACTGATTGCGCCGGCCCGAGTTCTGAGCATGCCCAGTGAGGTGCAGATTTGTGCGCGCATGCACAGTACGGCCGACCCTTCATTTGCATGGGGTCACGGCTCATTTCAATGGAGCACGCCCACTTCCTTCCCACTTGCAATAACCCCGCCTTACGCCTCGGTATTTACGTTACGCTGGCGCACATTTGGGCGCAAATGCTCTGTGGATACGGCACTTACGTCACAAAATTCAGCCGCCTTAACTTAAATGACATACGTTAGGACAAACTAAATTTGCGCCGCTCTACGTGAATCCGGCCCATAGTCTCCCACCCATCGGAGGTTTTACAAAAAATTTCAACGTTTTATACAAAGCTTCTTTCCCCTCCGTCCTCACCCCCTGACCCTGCACTTATGTCTTGGTTAGATGACCTGCCTCTTCCCGCTCTTACACCAGAACACCTACAAGAGCTAAATGCTGCTTTCTCAGAGTCTGAAATACTTGAAGTTATTAAATCATTAAAGCCTTCCAAATCCCAGGCCCTGATGGGTACTCAGCCCCATACTATAAAAAAAATTAAAGAAAATTCCACACCTAAAATCCCTCTTTAACCATATTCTTAAAGGCAATGTTTTTCCGGATGACATGCTTCTTGCAAACATGTCCCTGATCCCAAAGCCCAACAAGGATCACTCCCTACCCCAAAACTATAGACAAATTTTGGTCATTAATACTGATCTTAAGATCTTTGGCCGTATTCTAGCCGACAGACTCTCAAATATCATTACCTCCCTAATTTCCCCAGATCAGACAGGCTTTATCCCAACCAGACAGATCACGGATAACATCAGGCTTGCTTCCAACCTCATTTCAGATGCTGATTTACACACTCGCAGGGTACTGCTCCTAAGCTTGGATATCCACAAGGTTTTCAATAGCGTTCTGTGGCCGTACCTTGAACTAACCCTAGCTAAATTTGGCTTTTCTGGGGCCTTTGTCCACGGGTTCAGGACACTTTACAATCACCCATGCACTCGGATTAAACTCCCAGGCTGTAAGTCTGATTACTTTACGCTAGGTAGGGGAACGCGACAAGGGTGCCCCTTATCACCTTTTATTCGTCCTTGCTATCGAACCCCTGGCCCGTTCAATCAGCCTGGACCCCAACATTAAGGGATACACTAAAGGTGATCAGGAGTTTAAACTTAGCTTATATGCCGATGATGTCCTCCTATTCTTGGCTGACCCAATAGTCTCGATTCCCAATCTTATCTCCACCTTACGCATCTTTCAGGACATCTCAAGTCTAGGAGTTAATCTCAGTGTTCCGCCCTCCCCATAAACCTCCCTCATCACACTATTTCCTCTCCCCTATCTAATTTTAATTTCTCTATTGAATCACAGACTTCATCGTATTTGGGGATTAGGTTAGCGCCTTCGCTCCACAAATGTACCTGGCCAATTAACCGCCTGCCTTTATACGCATTAGACAATTGCTACATACATGGAGCCCATACCATATCACCTTCTTAGGCAGAATCCAGGCAGCAAAAATGTCTGTTCTCCCCAAGCTTCCATTTTTATTTAGAGCCCTTCCCAACTATGTTTCTCGTCAAACAATCAAGCTACTACAGCGTGATGTGAATACATTTGTCTGGCACAATAAGAAACCCCGTCTAGGTAAACAAATGGTTTATAGACCAAGGGCCTTGGGCGGTCTGGGTTTGCCTAACCTCTGGCTTTTTTATATCTCTGCTAGACTACTGCAATTAGCACAATGGCATACCCCCCCCAAGCGGTATCCCTTGGCTGCGCTTCAAACGGATTTCTATAGCCCCCTATTATCTCCCGGGCCTGCTGTGGGCCAAATCAATTTGCCCCAAAGATATTTCCACTTCAAACATGGTAGTGGGCCAATCCCTGTATCTCTGGTCCTTATATAAGAATAAGTTCTCCTTACTCCCTCCCAACCCCAGTCTAGCCTCTTATATTGGCGACCCCTCATTTGCCCTTTGGATCTCAAAGAACTTGGTGACCCTGTACTCTCTTCAGAAGGATGGGGTGATATACGCATTCCAATCCTTACAATCCTCCCACTCCCTCCCCAAGTCAGAATTTTACAAATATTTGCAAATCAGACATTTTTTTTTAACTCACAATACTCTGGTACCACTACTAGCCCTGTTACTACATTTGAGGGTCTCTGTGGCCCTTCCTCCAGAGATAGAGGGACCATCTCCCGTCTATATGGTTTCCTGGGCGGTCTTGGCCTCCCAAAAAAAAATCTGCAGCTATGCTTGGCTGGGAGCTGGAGACTGGTGTGGTTGCTTCCCCGGAGGAATGGTCTGATAGGATCTCCAATATGCACAAATGCACAAAATCTGTGGCGGTGAACGAAACGATGGTGAAGCTTCATACCAGGTGGTATTTTACTCCTGCTAAATTGCATAAAATCTTCCCCACGGTTTCCGAGCTTTGCTTCAGGGGTTGTCCGGAGAAAGGGACTCACGTACACATCTTTTGGAGCTGTACAGCCCTGAGGGACCTTTGGCATAGGGTTACCGATAAGGTGGTAGAGGTCACGGGGGTTCGAACCCTGCTAACACATCAGATGTGCTTGTTATTCGCAGAGATACCCAGTTCCACCCCCTCTGGACAGAAACTATCACACACACTCTTCAGTGCGGTTCATTGGTCCAATGCCCTGTTTTGGTGAACTCCTAGAGTCCCCTGGGACCAGGTCCTTAAGCGTATGGCCGCCATTCAAATCATGGAGAGGGTCTTCCACACCATTATGAATACTATGCACGTTTATGATTTAAAATGGAGGCCCTGGTCTCCCTGATCATTAGTTCATTATCATGGTCACTTCACCCCTGCACCCTCTCACTTACTTGCATTTAGGCTGGCACCTTTGAAAATGGCTTCCCGTAACCTGCTCTGTTTTTCCTTTTTTGGATTGTGTATTTTTTTTTTGGTTTCTTTGTTCTCTTTTTATTATTTCTTTGTATTTTATTGTATTTTCTTCACTTCTGAGCAGTAGTGTCATGATAATGTGGAAAGGCCAACAACACCCTCTGTTTGTTTACTGTTTTCCCCTCTTTGGCTGATGCCACATGATTTCCACACTATGTAACTTCAGTCATGTAAGTGGACCAAAATGGTCCGATTTTTGTTATCGCACTCTGTTACATGTTTTATGTCCGTGTATATCCTTTACTGGATGCTCATTGTTCATGATATTATTTTCTCAATAAAAAGCGTTTGTATTAAAAAAAAAAAAACACATTCAATAAAAAAAATGCATTCCCTCATAAATTGTATTCTGCTACATGTCTTTGGTAAAAAATATATCCCAATAAGCGTATATTGATTGGTTTATGTGAACTGTGGTAAATAAACTTTGGTATATATTTATGATTTTTTTTTATACCAGTAACGGCAGTGATCAGCGACTTATAGAGGGACTGTGATATTGTGGCAGACAATCTGACACTAACTGACACTTTTGACACTTTGCAGGAACCAGTGACACTAATACAGTAATCTGTGCTAAAAATATGCACTGTCACTGTACTAATGACACTGGCTGGGAAGGGGTTAAACATCAGAGACAATAAAATCGTTATCTGTGTGCCTAGCCAGTGTTTTTGTGTACTGTGTGTGTGTTGTTTTTTCTAAGGTCAGAGATAGAATAAAAGTGCAGAAAGGCCTCATCAGTAGAGTTGAGCGGACACCTGGATGTTCGGGTTCGGCGGGTTCGGCCGAACTTCGGAAAAAAGTCCGGGTTCGAAACCCGAACTTGACCCGAACCCGAACCCGAACGCCATTGAAATAAACTTAGAACTGTCCCTGCACAAAGTGTCATTTCTGAAAGGAAAACAAGTCATTTAAAACGGTCTTTGCGGCTATAATGAATTGTCGGCTTCGGCAATTCAGAGAGGATTCATTCATAAAAAAAAAAAAATAGTGTGGGGGTCCCCCCAAATTCAATTACCAGGCCCTTCAGGTCTGGCATGGATATTAAGGGGAACATCGCCGTCAATTTAAAAAAAAAAATGACATGGGGTTCCCCCCAAATATCCATTCCAGACCCTTCAGGTCTGGTGTGGATTTTAAGGGGAACTCCACCCCAAATAAAAAAAAAATGGCGTGGAGTTCCCCCCAAAATCCACACCAGACCCTTATCCGAGCATGTTAACCTGTCCGGCCACAGACAAGAGGGGGGGACAGAGTGTGGCCCCCCCTCTCCTGAACCTCCCCTACAGCCCAGCCGAATGACGCGACGCGGGCCACCCGTCACGTGACCCCGCCCCCTCTGACGCAAGGGGAATGTCTGGGCTTTCCCAGTGATGTAACAGAGTGTGCGTCAGAGGGGGACGGGGTCACATGATGGGTGGCCCCGCCTCCCCTATATAAGAAATCTCAAAACTCTGGCCGCGTCATTCAGCTGGGATGTTTCCAGCGGAGAGAGAAGGTCGGCGGTGCTGCTCTGGATGGATTTCTCATCGCTGGACCAGAAAGATCACCCGTCGCTGGATACAGACAAGATAGGACTGGGGAGCCGGATCGAGAGTGGATTTTTTTTCTTTTTTTTAATTAATAAAGGACTTTTTTCTACAGTGTCTGTGTGGTTTTTTTTACAAGAATTTACACTTCCTTTGTGAAATGGTAAGGGTACAGTGTACCCCATTACCAATTGACATAGGGGGGGCCAGGATCTGGGGGTCCCCTTTATTAAAGGGGTCTTCCAGATTCTGATAAGCCCCCCCGCCCGCAGACCCCCACAACCACCGGGCAAGGGTTGTGGGGATGAGGCCCATTGTCCCCATCAACATGGGGACATCCTCCCCATGTTGAGGGCATGTGGCCTGGTACGGTTCAGGAGAACCCCCCCTCTTTTCTGCGGCCGGCCAGGTTAACATGCTCGGATAAGGGTCTGGTGTGGATTTTGGGGGGAACTCCACGCAATTTTTTTTTAAATTTGGGGTGGAGTTCCCCTTAAAATCCACACCAGACCTGAAGGGTCTGGAATGGATATTTGGGGGGAACCCCACGTCATTTTCTTTTAAATTGATGGCGGTGTTCCCCTTAATATCCATTCCAGACCTGAAGGGCCTGGTAATTGAATTTGGGTGGACCCCCACACAATTTTTTATTTTTTTTTATGAATGAATTCTCTCTGAATTGTCAAAGCCGACAATTCATTATAGCTGCAAAGCCGGTTTTAAATGACTTTTTTTTCCTTTCAGAAATGACACTTTGTGCAGTGCCATTACATAGCCGAACTCCGAACTCCGAACCCGAACTTTCAGCAAATTATTTGGGTTCGGGTTCGGGTCCAAAAAAAAACAAAATTTGGTACGAACCCGAACTTTACAGTTCGGGTTCGCTCAACCCTACTCATCAGTAATCATTAATTTCATACAATTTAGGGAGATGTTCAGCCTGCAAAGTGTAAAGTATGTACAGAATGGGGTAGATTCACGTACAGCGGCGCATATTACCGCCGGGCGTAGAGTATCTAAGATACACTACGCCGCCGTAACTTTCTTTTTTTTCGAATCCTCAAAGAATTTGTGCCGTAAGTTACGGTGGCGTAGTGTATCTTTGGCGTCGTAAGGGCGCGGAATTCAAATGGATGTGATGGGGGCGTGTTTTATGTAAATACGTCGTGACTCGACATAAACAACGTTTTTTTTTTATGGCGCATGCGCCGTCCGTGGGGGTATCCCAGTGCGCATGCTCGAAATAAAACCAGGACAAGCCAATGCTTACGACGGTGACGTCATTCTACGCAAATCCCTATTGCGAACGACTTACGCAAACTACGTAAAAAATTCAAAATGTGAGGCGGGAACGACGTCCATACTTAACATTGGTACGCCTCATATAGCAGGGGTAACTATACTCCGGAAAAAGCGAACGCAAACGACGTAAAAAAATGCGAATGCGAAGGCGATCCACAACGGTTTTTTGTGTTCGCTACATCGCCGCTAGTCTAGTTTCCCGTCGCAAGTTAGTTGTCGTTTTGGGTGCCTTAAATTTAGTCATTGCTGTCTAAAGTATGGCCGTCATTCCCGCGTTGAAATTTAAAATTTCACGTCATTTGCGTAACACGTCCGGGAATACAGAAGTACGCTACGCGCGTCGCCGTTCGAAAAAATGACGTCACTTCACGCAAAGCACGGCGGGAGTTACGAAACAGAGCATGCGCAGTAGGTCCGGCGCGGGAGCGCGCCTAATTTAAATGGCACACGCCCATTTAAATTACGCGGGATTACGCCGGAGGCCGCCGGCGTAGTTTTCATCGCAAGTGCTTTGTGAATCAGGCACTTGCGATGAAAACTTGCGGCGGTGTAACGTTACGCTGCCGCACTTCTACCTGAATCTGGCCCATAGAAACATAAAACTTACCAGATTGGTTTGATATTTCTCCTTCTGAACACGGAACACAATTATAACAACATGGGTGATATCCTTCTCTTACAGATTTTCTGAACCCCGGAAGACATTCCTCGGAGCATTGACCTCTTGGGACCTGAGATAATATAGAGCTATATGATCTATTCAAGAGTAAAAGTACAGATATAATAGTGTAGGGAAGCCGAGCTTCTGATGTTTACAATGATGCAGCATGTACAGTATACCTTGGTGGAAACACATGGACCATTCCAGAAGGTGGCCCTTCATTAGTCTGGATACCACAGAATATGTTCTGATCCAGAAGACAGAATAAGGCCCCGTACACATGACCGGATATATCCGCTGGGATTGATCACCGGATCAGTTCCAGCGGATAGATCCGGTCGTGTGTAGGCCAATTTTCGTTGGATAAAAATCCAGCTGATGGATTCCCAGCGGATAAAAATTTTGTAGCATGATACAAAATCTATCCGCTGGGATCCAGTCCAGCGGACTGATCCGGTCGACTGTACAGACTCACCGGATCAGTCCCGTCGCTCCCATCCCTCGCATGCGTCGTAATGATTCGACGCATGCGTGAAAGTGTTTACCTTCCGCGTCACGCACGTTGCGCGTCATCGTCGCGGCGATGGCGCCACACGTGACCACGGATGTTTTCCGCGCGGATTTTGATCCGATGGTGTGTACAAGCCATCGGATCACAATCCGGAGGAGGAATGTCCGCTGGAAACGGTCCAGCGGACCGTTTCCAGCGGATATCCTCTCATGTGTATGGGGCCTTAGACATCTAGGAGTACTAGAATCCTTTCATTAGAAAAGTTACAGCAACAAACTATCAGTACAAACATAAAAACTCAAAAATGTGTATATGTGCTAAACATCTAGGGCTAGATTCAGGTACCTGCGCTGCGGCGTAACATAACTCATTTACGTTACACCACCGCAACTTTTCAGCGCAAGTGCCTGATTCACCAAGCACTTGCGTGTAAACTTACGGCGGTGTAACGTAAAGCCGTCCAGCGCAAGCCCGCCTAATTCAAATGGGGCGTGTACCATTTAAATTAGGCACGCTCCCGCACCGAACGTTCTGCGCATGCTCCGTGTGAAAATTTCCCGCCGTGCTTTGCGCGAAATTACGGCGCCCCGGCGTGTTTTTTGACCGGCGACGTGCATTACGTCCTTTCGTATTTCCGGACGTCTTACGCAAAAAAATTTTTAATTCGACGTGGGAATGACGGCCATACTTTAACATGGATGGTCTAATTTTACACCATCTAAATAGGACTCGTAACTTTACGACGGGAAAAGCCGACCAGCGACGACGTAAGAGAATGCGACGAACGCGCGTAGCTTCGTGGATCGCCGTAAACAGCTAATTTGCATACCCGATGCGGAAAACGATGCAAACTCCACCCAGCGGGCGCCGAAGTATTGCATCCTAAGATCCGACGGTGTAAGTCACTTACACCTGTCGGATCTTAGGGAGATCTATGCGTAACCTGATTCTATGAATCAGCCGCATAGATACGACCGTCGTATCTCTGAGATACGACGGCGTATCAGGAGATACGCTGTCGTATCTCCTACCTGAATCTGACCCCTAGTTCCTGCACCTTGATTACTAAAAATAGTTAAATTATAAATGTTGTGTTAAATGCATCTTCTGTAACAACTGATAGTATGGTGGAAAATTCAACAACACTGGATAGACTCCGTGATATACAACGCTTGCTGGGATGAAGTGACACCGGGCAATCGGTGATATCTACAAGAAACTAAATATATATATGAAGTGACAAAGTATTAGAGGTTAGGGAAATGACTGAGGAAACAATGTTAAAGGGCAGATGGATAACAAACTTCATGTGGTGGAAACAATAGTGTCAACATCAAAATTCTCAATGTGAACTCAAATCTGAAGCCTCGTACACACAATCAGTCCATCCGATGAGAACAGTCTGATGGATCGCTGTCGTTGGTTAACCGATGAAGCTGACTGATGGTCCGTTGGGCCTACACACCATCAGTTAAAAAAACGATTGTGTCAGAACGCGGTGACGTAAAACACGACATGCTGAAAAAAATGAAGTTCAATGCTTCTAAGCATGCGTCGACTTGATTCTGAGCATGTGTGGATTTTTAACCGATGGTTGTGCCTACTAACGATCGTTTTTTTTCCCCATCGGTTAGCAATCCATCGGTTAAAATTAAAACAAGATTGCTTTTTTTTAACCTATGGATAATAACCTATGGGGCCCACACACAATCGATTTTGACCGATGAAAACGGTCCATCAGACCGTTGTCCTCTGGTTAACCGATCGTGTGTACAAGGCCTAAAAGTCCAAAGTTAATTAATACAAATTGTTTTCCTGTCCAAGAATTACAACTGTGACATTTCTTCCCACAGGTAAAAAACAAGGTAAACGGGATATGGATCCTGACTCACCAGACGGTGTTGATCATCTCTATCACATGACAGGGGAGTCAAATCAGGCTTGTGTGGTCACCGTGACCAAATGACACGTCTACAACCAAGCTCCCATCCACTCCATACGATCGTACTAGGTATCCTAGACTCGGGTCCTCACAGACACCTTCTCTGATCGAACCTGTGTGGCAGAAGAATGTTGATGTTGACACTATTGTTTCCACCACATGAAGTTTGTTATCCAATTGCCCTTTAACATTGTTTTCTCAGTGATTTCACGTACCTTTAATAATTTGTCCCAAGTAGGGATGAGCTTCGAGTTCGGGTCGAACTCATGTTCGACCCGAACATTGCCTGTTCACCTGTTCGGCAAACAACAAACAATTTGAGGTGTTCGCGGCAAATTCGAAAAGCCGCGGAAGACCCTGTAAAGTCTATGGGAGAAATCTAAAGTGCTAATTTTAAAGGCTAATATGCAAGTTATTGTCCTAAAAAGTGTTTGGGGACCCGGGTCCTGCCCAGGGGACATGTATCAATGCAAAAAAAGTTTTAAAAACTGATGTTTTTTCGGGAGCAGTGATTTAATAATGCTAAAAGTGAAACAATAAAAGTGAAATATTCCTTTATATTTCGTACCTGGGGGGGTGTAAAGTCAGCATGTGAAAAAGCGCATGTTTCTTGTACTTAGAACTGTCTCTGCACAAAGTGTCATTTCTTTTTAAAACCGCGGCTATAATGAATTAAGGAATGTGTAGAAACTGCGCTGGGATACCTGAGGTTATAGGCTGCTGCCTCCCTAGAAACTATCCCCTAAGGGACAGGATAAAATGGTAGATATATGGATAGGGGTATTAGCGCTGCCTAAATGGACACCTGTCTCATAGATACCCTATGGGTAGTCTGCCTGTTCCTGGGGCAGGGACAGGAATCAGGTGGCCCCAATGTGGGTACTGTGGTCCCTAATAGACTGAATAGGGCCGTGTGTAAATGTAGGCCCCAATATCCTGTGGGGGACTGGTATGCACGGAAACTGTGGACTGGCAACTACACTGAGGCCCCATACACACGAGAGGATCCATCCGCTGGACTTGATCCGCGGACCGGCTCCAGCGCATAGATCCCCTGGTGTGTACGATCCAGCGGATCTGTTTCCGTGGATTTTTTTTTCCCTGGTAAGGTTTTCAAGCGGATACAAATTTGAAGACATGCCTTCAAATCTATCCGCTTGAATCCATCCCAACGGATTGATCCGCTGGTCTGTACAGACTCACCGGATCAATCCGTCCGAAATGCGTCGTAATGATTCGACGCATGTGTGGAATTCCTTATATGTCAGCGTCGCGCACGTCGCTGCATCATCATCGCGGCAACGGCGCGACACGTCATCGCGAGGGGAATTCGGCGCGGATTTCGATCCGATGGTGAGTACACTCCATCGGATCAAAATCCTCGGAGGATTTATCCGAGGAAACGGTCCGGCGGACCGTATCGCAGATCAATCCTATCGTGTGTACCAGCCTCAGAGTGCTCTAGTAAGTGTGTAACATGTGTTGGCAAATATGCAAGGGTGTGCACTCTAAGAGCGGTATAGTGCTAGTCAGTGGGATGTGTATAGTACCCTTATATGGCAGTATATATTCCTAAATGTCAAAAGGGAGGCGTCTGCCTCTATACAACAACCATATCAAATGCAGATGGAAGCTAAAAGTAAAGCTGATGCCTAGGCAATTGCCCTCTGTGGAAAAAAGACAAATATGCAAAACAAGTGTCTAAGTCCGGCACCTGCAAAAACAAATCATCTAAATTGCAATTATCTATAATGGGAGATAAAGCATAAGTCCATGCAGTAATGGGTGGGTTCCAGATGCAGTAATAGTGTTTGGGCTACTGCCCCCTATAGGAGAGAAACCAGCAATAATAGTGCAATATATGATCTAATAAATATAAACTGTAGATAATGTCCGTGGTCCTTGAATTTAAGGAGAAAATATTTGCATCTATAGTTCATCCGTAACCACTAGACCATATTTTTATACTGGCAAAAGCATATAAAAATTTCTTGGTGAAGCAATTGGAGTCCAGCAGGCAAGTTGGGTGTGAAAGGGGTGCTCCTACAACACAGTACGACGTGGTCCCGGTGCTCCCTCAGGGTTCCCCACTCACCAGATAGAGGTCCCCTCTTGGGGTAACATGCATATATCAAGAGCTCCTGCAGTCGCTACTCACTCTGCTGCTCACTCCTTCCTCCAGATGGATTTTGTGCTGTAACGATCCAAAAAGTCCAGCATCCTCTGGTTCCTCAACTCCTTCGGCATAAGGTGATGCTTTGAACCTCTCCTTTCATCTCCCTGTTTGTCCAATAGTTCATACTATCACTGTGCCAGGAAGTTGTATTTCTAAACAGCCAGTTCTGTACGAGCATGCAGATACATCCAATTAGTGAAGAATGCGCTGTTTCCTCTTCACTGTGTTAATTGTCACCTTGTTCTCCAAAGAAGACAGTCTCCAACCTGTCCTGTTCAGCTCAGCATGCCTTCAGGACTGAGTCTCCCTCCAGAGATGGTTGTTGTATAGAGGCAGACGCCTCCCTTTTGACATTTAGGAATATATACTGCCATATAAGGGTACTATACACATCCACTGACTAGCACTATACCGCTCTATAGAGTGGACACCCTTGCATATTTGCCAACACATGTTACACACTACTAGAGCACTCTAGTGTAGTTGCCAGTCCACAGTTTCCGTGCTTACCAGTCCCCACAGGATATTGGGGCCTACATTTACACACGGCCCTATTCAGTCTATTAGGGACCACAGTACCCCACATTGGGCCACCTGATACCTGTCCCTGCCCCAGGAATGGGCAGGACTACCCATAGGCTATAATGAATGGTCCGCTCCCGGCAATTCAGAGAGGATTCATTCATAAAAAAAGCATGGGGGTCCCCCCAAATTCAATTACCAGGCTCTTCAGGTCTGGTATGGATATTAAGGGGAACCCCACCATCAAATGAAAAAAAATGACGTGGGGTTCCCCCCAAATACCCATTCCAGACCCTTCAGGTCTGGTGTGGATTTTAAGGGGAACTCCATTCCAAATAAAAAAAAATGGCGTGGAGTTCCCCAGAAATCCACACCAGACCCCTTATCCGAGCACGTTAACCTGGCTGGCCGCAGAAAAGAGGGGGGTGCACCCCCCCTCCTGAACCGTACCAGGCCACATGCCCTCAACATGGACCGGAGAGGAGATCACCCTTCGCTGGATACAGACAAAGTTGGAGCAGGGAGCCGGGACCAAGTGGATTACCATCGCTGGATTTTTTTAATTTTTTTTTATTAATAAAGGACTTTTTTCTACGGTGTGTGTGTGTGTTTTTTACAACTATTTACACTTCCTTTGTGAAATGGTAGGGGTACAATGTACCCCATTACCAATTCACATAGGGGGGGCAGGATCTGGGGGTTCCCTTTGTTAAAGGGGTCTTCCAGATTCTGATAAGCCCCCCGCCTGCAGGCCCCCACAATCACCGGGCAAGGGTTGTGGGGATGAGGCCCTTGTCCCCATCAACATGGGGACATCCTCCCCATGTTGAGGGCATGTGGCCTGGTACGGTTCAGGAGGGGGGAGCCGCACTCTGTCCCCCCCTCTTTTCTGCGGCCGGCCAGGTTAACGTGCTCGGATAACGGGTCTGGTGTGGATTTTTGGGGAAACTCCACGCCATTTTTTAAAAAAAATTGGGGTGGAGTTCCCCTTAAAATCCATACCCGAAGGGTCTGGAATGGATATTTGGGGGGAACCCCACGTCATTTTTTTTTTAATTGATGGTGGGGTTCCCCTTAATATCCATACCAGAACTGAAGGGCCTGGTAATTGAATTTGGGGGGACCCCCACGTTTTTTTTTTTTTTTAATGAATGAATTCTCTCTGAATTGCCAGGAGCCAACAATTCATTAGAGCCGCAAAGCCGGTTTTAAATGATTTTTTTTCTTTCAGAAATGACACTTTGTGCAGGGACAGTTCTATGTACGGAAACATGCGCTATTTCACATGCTAACTTTTCACCCCCCTAGGTACAAAATTTAAAGTAATATTTCACTTTTATTGTTTCACTTTTAGCATTATTAACCACTTAACGACCGCCGCATGTACATATACGTCCACAGAATGGCACGTACAGGCAGATGGGCGTACATGTACCTCCCTGCCTTTCTGCGGGTCGAGGGTCTGATCGGGACCCCCCAGGTACATGCGGTGGTCGGAAATCATGTGGGAGCGATCCGGGATGAGAGCGCGGCTATTCGTTTCTAGCCGCCCCCTCGCGATCGCTCCCCGGAGCTGAAGAACGGGGAGAGCCGTATGTAAACACGGCTGCATCGAATGTGTCATCTCTTTTATAGGGAGACACAATCGATGACGTCAGACCTACAGCCACATGCCAATACAGTTGTAAACACAAACTAGGTGAAACATAACTCATTAAGAGCCCCCTGTGGTTAACTCCCAAACTGCAACTGTCATTTTCACAATAAACAATGCAATTTAACCACTTGCTTACTGGGCACATAAACCCCCTTCGTTCCCAGGCGAAATTTCAGCTTCTGGCACTGCGTCGCTTTAACTGACATTTGCGTGGTCGCGCGACGTGGCTCCCAAAAAAAATTGACGTCCTTTTTTCCCCACAAATAGAGCTTTATTTTGGTGGTATTTGATCACCTCTGCGGTTTTTTTTTTTGCGCTATAAAAAAAAAAGAGCGACAATTTAAAAAATATATATTTTACTTGTTGCTATAATAAATATCCCAATTTTTTTAAAAAAAAATATTTTTCTTCTCAGTTAAGGCCGATACGTATTTTTTGACGTATTTTTGTAAAAAAAAATCGCAATAAGCGACTGGTTTGCGCAAAAGTTATTGCGCCTACAAAATAGGGGACAGAATTATGATTTTTTTTACTAGTAATGGCGGCGATCTGCGATTTTTATTGGGACTGTGATATTGCGACGGACGTATCGGACACTTTCGACACAAATTGGGA